>NW_004524930.1:395096-461074 GCF_000260255.1 Octodon degus
TATCCCCTTTTCTGTTTTTGGTTGGTTTGTTTGTTTTTTGTCTAAGATGTGTGTTCCATTGTTGTTAGAGAAGCTGTATTTGTACAGGTCTTGCTTTAACTTGGTCTTAACCATCCTGCTGAAAAAGTGTGACCCCAAGGTATGAGAAGTAAAGCTATATTAACATGCTGATCTGTAAAAGGCTCATGTCAACTTCTGACAATTTTCAGTTCTGCTGATAACCCACAAATATTATGGATTTTTGGACTATATTGGAATATTTTGCTGAACTCAACTACCTGCAATATTTTAACTGGGGTCAAATGTGAAAAGTCCTTTAAAGACTTCTCCAAACATGTGGTTTTTTTTCTCATTTTACAATAATTATGGAATTTCTCCTAAAGTACTTATATAACTGTCCTTATATAAATGACAATTTTCAATTTATTACTTTTTATATTCTATATATCATTATATTATTTTAGCATTTATCTTTTCATTTTTACCATTTTGTCTAATTCCACTAAAATGATTCTGCAAAATCATATTGTGCCCTTATTCTTATATACAAGAGCTGTAATAATATCATCATATATTCCAGCATGCTTAATTGCTGTGCTGAAAAGTATGAGTATGTTTACATTGCGCAGAGATTGAGAAATTATATTCGAAAATTTATAAAATTCAAATTGCAAACAAATGTTCTGTTTATTTTAACCATCTTTAAAATTATATCAAAAATAAAGTGCTGCTTCCAAAATTATATCGTTTTAACTCTCTTTGTGCATTAATTTAGCATTTTAACATAGGCTTTTTGGTCACTGGCTATAATTTTCAAGCTGCTTGTTCATATCATTTAGCAACTTTAATACTACCTTGAGCTTGAATTAATTTTTAAAGTTTGTTTCCTACTTCATGTGCTACATATGATTATCTCCACTAAATTCAAATCATCCATTTAAGAAATTTTTATTTCTTTATTTCAAACTTACCTATGTGTACAAATACACTAAAAACCAGATAAAAATCTAGTTTGGAGAGATTCTTTTTTATTTTATGAAGTCATTGTGTATGTCTCTGATTCCTTAGATCTGCTGCCATAAACCTGTAAGATCACTACAGTGGTTTTTTGACTGATAGTAAACTTCTTACCCTGCTGAATTGAAAAAAAAATGGTGCTCTGTGGTCATTTGAAGACTGCTACCAGCAAGATAAGAGGCAGAACATGACAATCTATTGAGATACTCTCAGGGATGCTTCTTGGAGAAGTTATTAGAGCTCTGCAAAGCTGTTGATTTTCCTGGGCTGTTCTAGGCAAGCTTATCATGTTGGCTTTCCTGATGAGTTTGACTGTTGTAGGAGGGGGAGCTCTGACCTCATTGTCACTGAGATGGCTATTGTTCCTTTCATTGGAGTTCTGGTCTTTATCTTAAGTATTGCTTCCTGGCTCTGGAGGGGAAATGGTACACTGCTCAGCCTCATGGAGAAGCTTGTCACATAGCTTTCCTGATGGGAATTCAGCTTTAATAATTGCTGAATGTCTGTTACTCTTCTCTCATTGCTGTGATACCCAACACCAAATGAAAGAAGGAAAGATTTATTTAGCTCACAGTTTGTGAAAATTTTAGTCCAAACTCAGCTGGCTTCAAGTCAGAGTGGCACATGAAAGACTAATATATTAAGGGTTCATGGGCCAGGCAAAGAGCAAGAGTGTTAAGGAGTGGCAGCAGCGCAGGTACCTAGCTAGCCTCTTTCCCCTCTTTAAACTGCCATACAAATTACCCACTCATGACCAAGGTGCAACACTTATACCTGTAATCCAAAAGTTAGATCAAAAATCAATCACATAGTCCAGAAGCCACCCCATGACTTATGAGTTTAGGGGTACAACTAGACACAATAACACTGGATGAACTCAGAACTTCACTGTTGCTGAGGATGGCTGTGGTGAAGCTCTACTGCTTGCCTTCAGCATTGTTTCTTGGCTTCACTCAGCCAAGAAACACTCAGCCTTGTTTATATCACTCAGCCTGCTAGCACAGGTCTTTCATCCCACTCTCATAGACTTTCTGGGCTCCACCACTGACCTTTAGACCTTTCTAGTATAGATGAATGAAGTGTGCATGCATGAGACTTTGTTGTGTTCAACAGGCCTCCACGTGGACATGTAGGAGGCATTGTTATGAGCTACTGGTTCTCATATTGGCATATTCAAGATATTAGGATTAAGGGCCTCAGCTATATTATTTGATCTTTAGTGTGTAGACAGATATCCTGCACTTCTTAGGTGATTTTTTGGGTAATTAATCATAAAATCAAATCATAAAATGTGTCCTGTCTTATGTTGTGCCCCTGGCAGAAAACCCAAGCCACAAAAATCACTGAAGTTATAAAGAAGTTTCCAATTTGCAACTTTATCACTTTCAGCTCTATAATATAATAAAATACAAAGGCTGTTTATGGGATGTAAAACCAAGTAACTGAAAATATCAAGGAATTACTATAATTCATTCTGTCTGTATGTAATCTTTTTCCTGAACAGAGACATGACTCTTGTGCACACCCCAGCCTTGGACATCATCATAATTTTTATGTAGTTGTCCCCTCAAAGCCTCATGTTGCCACTGAAGCAGAGTTCTAAAGCTTTTGATTCATTGATGATGCAATGTTGGAATTATTGAGTGATAATCCATTGTGGGTCAGATAGCCTGCAAAAAACAAGGAAGGGACAAAGCTCCTGCAGCCAATGTTCCTTCCCTTTCAGCCCTTGCTATTTTGTTGTCTTCCACCACCATGAACTGATGCCCTCTGCCATATTGTATTCTGCCTTGTACCTAGGGGCATACGGACTGAAACCACAACAAACTGTGAGCAAAAGCAGATTTTCCTTTCCTAATTTGGGGTGTCAGCAATTTTGTTCCACCAAAAAGAGAAAAGTAAACAAGACAGAATTTGTAAGTGAGAAATGGGATCATTGTCGTGATTAAACCTGGCCATGTGATTCAAGACCTTTGGGAATGACTTATGGGAAGACATATGAAAGATTTGGAGATGTCGTCGGAATGAGAAGCGATGGAAAACTTTCAACAGTTTTGTATGGGAAATTCTGGTTGAGCTCAGAAGACCAAAATGCTGATAGAAAGCCTGCGTGTAAAACCAGTCTGTGGTGAGGCAATTACGTAGCAGTCTAAGCACCTTCCTCGCAAGTGCAAGGACCCGGGTTTGAACCCCAGTAAAACATGCCATGCTGGGTCCGGACACCTGAGCACACAGTACTGGACACTGAAATTGGGTGTGGTGCTGCACGTCTGTAATTGCAGTGCTGCTAAGGCTGACACAGGAGGACCGCTATGATCCCAAGCTGCATCACAAGACCCTATACCCAATAAATAAAAGATTTAAAGAAAGAAAAGACCAAGCTAGGGAGGTTTCTTCTGGGAAAAAGGACTGCGTTGTTTGTTAGACTAGAGATAATGTGTGTTATGGCTTGGAAGAAAGCTTATCTACATGATGCACAAGATCAGAGACTGCCTGAGACAGATTAAGCATGGAAGACTGATTTATCTTGAAAAAGAAAATTCAAGGCACTCAAATGATGAGACGATAGCATGGCTACTGTTCAGGGATTTTACTGAGATTTATGGTCAGACTCAAGAGCAAAGAATCATGCAAGATTTATAATATTGGAAATTTTGCCATAAAGGAAGTTCCAGTAAAGCTATAGGTTGGAAAGAAAGAGCTGAGGAGATCTCCATTTATAAGAAAGAACAGTACAATAAAAGGAATAGCCTGATGGCATCACAAGAAGCACCGAATCTCCACCCTTTGAAGCCTCAAAACTGCAAAAGTGAAAGACCTTGGTTTGAGGAGAAAGCCTTACAGAGCCATGTTTCAGAATGGAGACCAAGGCCATGCTAGATTCCAGAATGGTGGCAACATAGAGAATTTACCCCTTAGAATCAGGGTCAGACTGATCACCAATCCAAGCACTCAATCCCTATAGTCAAGAGAAAAGAAAAACTGGCTGCTTCTCCAGCTGGCAGCAGAAATTGTCATCATTCATATGGTATTGATTTTAGTTTCATGCAGAACACAAGAGTTCTAAAGCCAAGAAGGTTTCCACCAAGATTTTGGAATATGGAGTAGAAGGTCAGACACTGTGCCCCGGACATACACAGGCTGTGAGTGAGAAGTCTAAAGTTCAGTGCAGACCCCAGGAGTTTGGAATTGAGGACAATACATCATCTATAGAATATTGAAAAGAGGGAGCAAAGCTGGCCAGACAGAGAAGCCACAAGAACTACCACTTAAATGCCATAGAGGTGGAGTCACATAGAGCTCACAAGTTGCCAGAGATTGCTTCAGATATTCCACATGGAACTACAGGAATATTGTTTGCCTTTAGTCCCAATCCTTTGTATCCTCTCATTTGTACCTTTTGAAATAGTAAGGTTTTCCTTTTCCCATTGAATGTTGGACATGTTTAACTTTTCATTTGTACAGGAAAGGGTTTGCCTTTAATCATAGAGGAGACTTAATAACTAGAATTTTCTTTAATACTGAAACAGTTAGGACTTTGGCAGCTCTTAGACAAGGAATAAAATGCCTTTTGCATAAGAGGATGTGCATGAGCCTTAAGGGGCCCATGGGAAAAAAGTTACCATTATGTCTAGTTGCTCCCCATCCCAAAGCCTTATGCAGTCACTGGGGCATGCTTCTAGAATTTGTGATTAATTCTTCATACAATATTCATATTATGGGTGTGAACACTACAACTTGGGAAGTCGGACCTTAATGCAATATAAGGAAATGAGCATGGTTTGCTAGCTGGGGAGCCACTGCTCCTCACTTTTTGCCTCTTAATGTTTACTGTCTTCTGATGCCATAAAATGTTACCCTCTGCTATGTGGCACTTTGTTGGAACCAGGTAAGTGTGAACTGAAACCTCAACAAAATGTGAGTTTAATCAACCTTTCATTCCTTAATTTTAGGTGTTGAGTATTTTGTCCCAACAGCAAGAGAAAAGCAACCAAGAAAATTCTCCAATATATTTTATGGTATATTTGTCATTTATGGATGCTATTTATTCAAACATGGTCACTCCAAATATGATGAGAGTCTTATTCCATGTTAGCAAAACCATTTCCTTCAAACCTTGTGTGACAAAAATTTTCAAACACTTATTTAGGTGCTGAGATTTTGCTCCTGGTTGCCATGGCCTATAAGCACTATGTGGTCACCTGCAAACCCCTGCATTATCTGACCATCAAGAACTAGGGGGTGTGTGTTCTATTGTTGGTGTTGGCCTGGGCTGGGGCTTTTGTGTGTCCTACATTTCACATCCTCTGTGTTTATAACTTTTCTTTCCAATGACAATGACCACTGCATCTGTGACATCTACTCTTTATTGAAACATGGCTGCACAGATACTTACATTATTGGCCTTATCGATGTGGCCAATGATGGCGCCATCTGTTTGGCCACTTTTGAACTCTTGCTGGTTTCCTATGGAACCATCTGCACTCCCTGATGAACCTAAATCAGGAAATGAGGTACAAGTCCTTAACCATAGTTGGCTCCCACATCAAGGTATTCATAAATCCTTTGCTCTCATTTACATTATCATGCTGAACTCCTTCATCTACACTTTCACAAATGCAGAGATGATGTGCCATCAAGAAACTTTTTTACTGGGTAAAAGGTAGTGAAGTGACAGAGAATCACATCAGGTGTTGTCTGATGTGATTTGCTTCTTTGGAAGTAGTAGAATCTGATTATTATACGTTTTTTTTCCTCACATGGAACCAGTGATTGAACTTAGTGAACTCAGACTCTTGTGCTTTCCAGGGAAGTGCTTATTCTACTGAGGTATCTCCCCAGTCCCAGAATCTGATTATTTCTATAAATTAAACTTTCTCTGCAGTTTTATAATTGTGCATAATGGGAAATGTAAGATCTTTACAATTTTAAGACTGAAAAATTTTCAGAAAAACATTTTAATACAAATTTGTTCAACCAAGATGGTAGGTGTATGTGCCAGAGTTAATGCTGAACATTAATTATGTTAAGGAAGGAAGGTCTCCTTAATGATTCACATGGAAGTAAATCCACCTTGTTTCTGAAAGAATAAAGTTCATAAATATATACAAACCATAAAATGTGAAATAATGTATAAATAGCTGATTTCTTCTATTGCAGAACACAAATATTAAAAGAGATCATACTCATGTATCATACACATTTTTGTTTCTTTTAGAGATACTTTCCATAATTTCATTCATGCTAATTAACTCATTCTGCTTCAAGCAGAATAATACTTGATTATTATTATAATCAAGTGGAGTTAAATACAGAAGAAAGAAGAAAATGAATAAGGGAGTTATTTAATTTTTTATTTATTTTTATTTTTATTAATTATACTGTAAAACAATTAGCAATGAGATAGTTCAAACCTCATTGATAGGAGAGTTTCAATAATTAATACATTGCATATTTTTGTCTTAGTAGTTGTTATTCATAGTAAAAGATGTAGACATGATATCCTGCCCAAACACTATTAGTACAAATCTTTCTTCTCATTGAATTAAGCAAAAGAATCTCTATATCTATCCTAAATATTCTGCATATACAAACATAAAATGGTCCTTCCTTTCTATCCGCTCTTTTGTTTACTCCTGACAGAGGTGAGTATTCTACTGGCATCTAAATGCTGTAGGTTGCTTGAATTCAACAAAACAATCCAACACAGTCCACCAGTCCACGATACTAGTGGGTTAACTGCAGAAGTTGTTGACTTGAGCCTTTCACAGCTCAGCATACTAATACGCCTTTACTTTATATACCTCATTTATATCCTTTCCTCATGTATGGTTAAGACCAAGATAAAGCAAAACCTATAAAACAAGAAATATAACTTTTGTATCAGATAAGGTTGGTTAAGTATCCTCACAATTTATTCTCTAACAATGTACTTCACTTTGCAGATCCTTTGTCAGTGTCAGTCTTGTGGATGACCATTGCTTGATCAATTTGCTCTGTGTGAAATCCTGAGAGAATGTTTTCTGTCCATGTGACTCTCCTTAGGCACACTCTACATCATCAATCACGTTTCTCTTGGGCCCCATAATCTCCTTGATCAGAAAATTTTGGAAACAACTGAGTTACATGATGTTACAGTATAGGTTCCCCTATGTCCTGTGTCTTCACTAAACTTTAATACCGAGGACCAAAAAGTTGGCTATCCTGGCAGCCCTTCTATTTCCCTAGCTTTTGGTCTGCAAACTTAGGTTGCTAAAACTCCCGTAGAGAAGCTTCTTATTATGCTACAACATATGCATTTAGATTTAACTTCACTATCTGCCTGAATATCAAACATCTTAGGCATAACATGAAACAGGTATTTTCCATCAAGCATTGGTAAGTTAAACTTTAAGTCACTAAACATTATGATCATCTCAATTGATGCAGAAAAGAGATTTGACAAACTCCAACACTCACTCATGTTCAAAGTCCTACAGAAAATTGGAATAGAAGTCTCTAATTCAATTTGGTAGAAGCCATCTATGACAATCCAATGGCGAATATAATTTTAAATGGGGAAAAATGGAAATCTTTTACTCTCAGGTCAGGTACAAGAAAAGGATGTGCTCAATCACCACTCTTACTCAATATATTCTGGAATCATTAGCTAGAGCCAGTAGACAAGAGGGAGAAATGAAAGGAATAAAAAAGGTAAAGAATAAGTTAAATAATCCTTTTTTGCAGATGACATGATACTTTACTTTGAAGACCCAAAAAAACTCCACCACGAAGCTACAAGAATTGATACCCAAATTCAGTTGCATAGCATAACACAAAGTCAATGCCCAAAATTCAACAGCACTCCTCTACACAGATAACAAAAACAATACCTTTAGAGAAACAATACCTTTTATAATAGCACCGTGGAAAATGAAATATCTTGGAATTCATCTAACTAAAGCAGTCAAAGGTCTTTTCAAGCAAAATTACACTACTCTGAAACAAGATATTGTAGAGGATCTCAGATAATAGAAAGTTATTCCTTTCCCCTGAATAGGAAAAAGCAACATCATGAAGATGGACATATTCCCAAAATTGTTGTATAGATTTAATGCAATTAGTATCAAACTACCACCAATATACCTCGCAGGCCTAGAGAAATCATTCCTAAAATTTATTTGGAACCAGAAAAGACCGAGAATAGCAAAAGCAATGCTGGCCAACAAACACAAGGCAGGAGGCATTACAATTCCTGACTTCAAAATATGCTACAAAGCTGCTGTGATAAAATCAGAATGGTACTGGCAAAGAAATAAACCTGAGGATCAATGGAATACATTGGAAGATGCAGAGGCATCTACAAACACACTCAACAACCTGATCATCCACAATGGGGCCAAACATGCTTATGGAAGAAAGACAACCTCTTTAACCAAGAGTGCTGGCAAAACTGGCTCTCTACAAACTAAAACTTAAAACTTGACCCAGGTCAATCACCATGCACTAAGCTAAAGTCTAAATGGATGAAAGATCTGAACATTAAAACAGAAAAACTAAATCTCCTGGAAGAGAAAGTAGGAGGAACGCTTGAAGACATAGGGGTAGGCAAAACGTTTATGTACAAAAATCAAAGCTCTTGGGAAATACTTGAAAGAATTAACAACTCAGACCAACTTAAATTGAGTTTTTGCACTGTTTTTCTGGCTTTTCCTCTGTTCTCTGGGACTTTCTGAACATTTCACCTTTGGTGTGGCAGCAGCAAGGGGAGAAGCCATTCTCTTGGCCTTCCAGTGTGGTTCACCTGAGTTCCTGTAGGCAACACGGCAATGGGAGGGGTCTTCTTCCTCTGTGCCTTTCAACTGAGCTTCTGCAGCTGAGGTGTCAATTCGATGTTGCCCTCCTCCACTGTGTATTTTGTTCTTGAGTTCTAAGATCCCACAGAGGAATCTGTAGTGAAATTTGTTGCTGAATTTTCAGAATTCACCAAGTTATTTGCAATAGCTTAAGTGTCCATCTTCCTTTTTCCATTAGGGGATTCATGAATTCAACCATTTAGTCCACAAACTCCTGTTTACTCTTAATGAAATATTCATAACTACCACCCTAAAGATTCAGCAGAGAGAAGTGTTGCATTTTTTTACCAGTGAATGTCCAAGTATTATCACGTCCTTCATGTACTATGAAGTGAAACTTTATTTTTTAATAATGATACCGATTTCTGTTTTCTGTAAGCTTTTGATTACATCTAGAAATTTGCAATTTGTCGTCCAAACAAAATGTGTTACTGCTCTACAGTTTTCACTTCTAAATATAAGTAAAACTTTGTAAATGATAGGTATTCATAAATTTTTTAAAATAGATATGCATCAGTAGCTTCTGTTTTGCTGTCTCTGGATCTTACAGAAGGGTACATCCAAGAAATTTGAAGAAAATAAACATGGCAGGAAGTCACTTTCATGGTGAACCAGATTATTATACTTTATAATTCTGGGTTACTTTTATCACCACTTTTAGAACTCTGCAGTACTTCTCTTTTCATTGATGTTTTATTATCTAAGTGCACTCATGGGCTAATGGTGAGTGATGGGGAAACAAGAGATGGACTGCAATGTAGGTGACGCGTAAGAGATTCATTTTTATTATTTCTTTAATTATTATTTACATTTGATTTTAGTGTATTGGAAAGTGGTATGGAATTGGTGTATCTGCACATTCATTTTCTTAAGTTAATGCTTGACAAATCTTTCCTGTTATCAGAGCTTGACAATGTATTCAAATACTAGTGAAACTTTTACACTAGAGTTCAGGTTTGTGCAGATGAAAAATAATCACCACTTGTTTTGGTATAATGCAGATCTTCTTGCCTGTTTTACAGCTGTTCAGATTTATAACCAATGAGTTTTCATGAATTTATTATCCACCTCTCAACTGACAATGTGTATATTTTTGTAAGTTTCTGCAAATCTTCTTCATAGAGCGTCATTTGTTCTACTCTCCAGGAAAATGAAATTGATTTTGCTATAATTTGGGTTCAAATTAATTACATTCCTTTCCCACCCTCATGGTGGAAAGGAACTTGGTTTTGAATATGAGGTGTTCTCAAAAAAAATGTGTAAGTTAAATATTTTCAAATTATTAGATGAAAGACACTTTTTTTATTAATGCCCATACCCTAGTCTTACTTTCAACACATTTTTTCACGTTCTGAATTAGTTCTGGCGCTATACTTTCCTGAGTGTCCTTATGATGTGTCATCAAAATTGTGGTAAATGCTGCTCTTGACTGCTATCCATGAGGAGAAAGCTTCCAAAAATACTAAGATGTATCCTCATTCAATCTGAATTTTTGGATCTGGCATCATACACCGTATGGCTTTCTTGTATGGTGAAAATGATCACACAAGGTAGATTCAACTTGAATAAAGCAGGAGTAGCATGAAGAATCCTTGAGTGACTGACTAGCAAGGAAGAGGTACACGTTGAGCCCAAGAAAGTCTGACAAATCAGCCACCACTGTCACAATGGAGATGCATAAAAACATGGCAAATAATGCCTTTAGTCCATGAGGATCCAGAGTAAGATAACAGGAGAACACATTCTATATATGTTCTTGTGCATCATTCATTGTGCTTAATGTTGTTTTATAGAAATTTGGGCTTACTAGGAGATCTGCCATGAACCTGAATAGAAAGATGAACCCCTAAGTCCTAAAGCACATCTTTTTCACTCTATTAACTCAAGAAGTACTTAGTATTTGTAAATTCTATTTATTTTCTGAACTTCATACTAGTCCTTGTGTTCATCAATTTTAGTAGGTTGGTTTTTTTGGACTTACATCAAGAGGTTCTGTCTCAAGGCTTCTGTTCATCTCTATAGAACAGTAAAAGCCTCACAATCATTCACATACATATTAGCATTTCATTCCAAAACATGGAATTAAACCAAACACTTCCAACTAATATACAAAGAGTGATTAAACGGTTTGGGTTTTCAGGGAATAACTTTAAGATATGACGTGTTTAGAATCAAAAATGACGCTTGTCTTGGAGCATCCAGACTAGCACCTGATACTGCACAGTTAGGTTCCTCAGCAAATGAAGTATAAATACACTACTGACTGGAATATGAATAAGCAATGTTGTGGTTTCCCATTATATATTTCTCTTTTGATACACATTCTATTTATCTGTTTAAAACTGTGGTATGTTCAGAACATTTAATGACTGAGGAAGCAGAATATGTCAGCACATGAATCAACTTCTCAGTGGCTTGATCTCAAGACAAACCTCCATCCTACTGGGGCTGATTTAAAAGAAAAAGTATTGGCTAAAGGATATTACTCATTGCATTGATATACTTTGCTACAGCATGATTTTAAACTATCCTTTTAATTACCTACAATCAATTTTCAAAAAAACTGATATTTTTCAAAAGCGATTAATACCTGTATATATTACTCATATTTTTTATATTCATTCACCTTACTATTCTACTCAAAACGATAGATTTTTCTTTTCCCTTTGGCAGAACTGGGGATTGAACTCAGGCCCTTGTGCTTGCCAGGGAAGCACTTATTCTAAGACATCTCCCCAGACTCAATAGTGTTCTTCATAAGAGAGTTGTTATATATTTCAATTCTGCACAAACTTGCTATTCTCTGCTTGATGGCTAGACCTCAAAATGTTCAATGACAACATTTTCCCAGAGGGCGTGCCCCAGAAAATCAAGTCATAGATAGGTATTCCTCTTCAGGCATCTATGGAGCGGCATATTGTCCACTTAAAATTATGACTGAGGTCCCAGTGAGTTTAATTACAGAAAAAAAAAAAACTTTGGAGATTCAGCAAATGAATAATTCAAAAACACATGTTATGATACAGATAAAGTGTCTACCAACATTGCCCTAACCACTGGGAGGTTTAGTTTGCACCACTATACATAGTATTCTGTTCTTAGGAATAGATAAACACAAATTGTGAAAAAGTAGGGATTAAAAGTTATCTCCATACTTAGTCAATCTTAAATTCAGGTATGGTATGTAAAGACCGGAGAGTACATTTGGCTGGTATTACCAATAATTTCATTATTTTACTTTGGCAGGTTTGACATATCAATTGAAAGGAAAAATGCATTTCATGAATTTTTGAACCTAAATTTATTATTTAACCTCAAAATGCATTTTCCTATTGGCTTCTGTTTAATCAAAATTTTGCAGCAATGCAAATTTGGAGTTGAATTGTTTATAATTAAATGCAGATTTCATGTAATTACAGGAAAGTCTTGACATTAATTATTTTTAAACTTACAGTAATTTTAAAAAGTAGTCTTTCTTCTCCGGAAGTATGCTGAATCAGTCCTTCTGTAAATATTCAAATAATGGGAATAGCTGGAGTGGGAAGAAACGATGTGTGTGTCACTTTCCTCTGTGTATTTTCAGTGATGCCATCACCCATGATTCGGTTACCATAAATGAACATGAAAAGAGCTCCAAAATCCAGAACTGGAAACAAGCGGCAAACTCTATAGCAGGTAAGTCAGGAGCGATATTTCCTTTGAGATGTGTTATTATAGTGTAGTGGATACATGGGTACTCATACTCTTTCTAAAATTCTCTGATTTTGTTAATTAGGAGGCCTTTCATCATCGGAAAATTATGTGAATATTTATTCCAGGCTTTAATATTCTTCTTGAATATTTTGACATTATAAATAGCAAAAAACTATTCCCTTAACATGCATGATCTTACAGTTGATTTTGAAGAGTAACTATAAGGGACATGTTTAGAGTTCACGTACTTGCAAATATCTTCATAAGACCAGCAAGTATTTCTCTAGGGGCTATGTAAATGTTGAATATTAAAGGATGAGATTTTTCTCTTTAGAAGGTGATTATGTAATTTTGAAGAGCTGTCAGTAAGTCTCAATTAAGGAAGCTATTCCTTCAATTCATAAGAGTGGAATGGAAATCAATGAGGATACAAATAATCTGCTAGACACAACATAGGGTAGGAGTTCATCTAAGAAACACTGAGAACTGAGGCAGGCTGCCTGTATCTAACAAATGTTAGCTAAAAAGAGAGAGTGTTTCAACATACTGTATAAATATGTAGAGAGAATGGTGCAAACTGGTGAAAACAGAGAAACTGGTGTAGGGAAGAAAAATTGGTGAAGTAGAAAATGGAAGAAATATCAGAGGATTAGGTACTATTAAGAGATGAGGATAGAAGCAAATCTGCAAGACCAGAGTTATGAGCCTTACAGAGGAGGGCAGAAAACCCTTATTTTTGAAGAGGTAGTAGGACAGAATTTATGAATTAAACTTAAGTAAAGGTTAATGGGGTTTAGAAGTAAATGTCAATAGTAGGATCACTTGAAAATGTAAAAGGCTAGTGATTATTGACCTACTTATAATATATTTTCCATTCTAACTGTGACAATTCCCTCTACTCTGAGTCTGCCTGTCAGTTAGTTCTTCTCTCTCCTCTTGTTGCCTTCTCTTCCTTCTCTTCATACTCCTTCTCCTGCTGCTCTACTTCTTCTTCTCCTCTGTTTTGTACTAGCCACACATAATTGTGCCCCTTCTGTCATTTCATTGCCATCCTATGAAGAACACAACCAAGGTATAAATCACAAACTCCAGTCCTACCTGTCTGAATAGAACAAATATGCACCAGATATGCAACTTATCTATCTACTTCCATATTACTCATGTTCACATACTGTAATACATTAATAAGTGGATAGGTAAATACTATCTTTATGTGTGTTTAACAATAATACCCCGTCATACATAATTGTCCGCTTTAATGATAACTTGCAAAATTTCAATAAAAGAACTGACATAATTGAAATTAACTTATAAAAGATGACTTTTACTTTTAAGATATTTTATACGCTTAACCATTTCTTTATTATAATTCAATTTGAATTGTATCTTTAGAAATGTTATTAATATAATACACAAAACACTTTTTATATATCTACTTATCTGCTAATGCTTTAATTTCCAGATAATACATCATAAAGAATGACATTGTTATGAGTGGTGTGTGGAATTTGCCTTCAAAAAATATTGTTAAATTGTGACTCAAAAATTATAAAATTCAAAGAAAAGAAAATACACTTTTAAAATTTCACTAGTCACTCTTAAAATGTTATTACAGTTAAAATATAATGTCTATGAAGTGATATTTGTATGTTTTCCCTGATCATTTTCTCCTTAGAGGTGAATGACAGCATCTTATGTCTACTGGTCTTGGGGTCCAGCAAATTTTCTTTCATTGCCTTTGTTTATCATCTGTCTACTCTGCTACTGATTAGTATTTTTTTTTCGTGGAATCGGGAATTGAACTCAGGCCCTTGCGCTTGCCAGGGAAGCACTTATACCACTGAGCCATCTCCCCGGCACATGTATTTTATGAAATAATTTCTTCAAAGCTTTTGTATAATTTAGATAAGAAGTTTTTATGTTCCCTAAAACATACTCCCATTCTTCAAATACTTTTTCTATTTATGCATGTTATGAATCACTAATGGTTGAAAACAAAGTGAATAGAGCAATGTGTCTGTTTGAAGTACATTTTATTAACGAAATAAATACATCTACCACAGCATTATGGAAAGTCACCTCTCCTTCACAAACTTGAAATAAATATAATATATGTCTTATCATTTTTAAATTAAATTTAATGATCCTTATTTCAGTATATACAGTTGATTCCATGTGCATATATTTTAGTTTCCTAACAGAAATAATGCTGTGATGTTATTACTTTTATAATGAATCCTTTCCAACATATGTCTCCAATTATTTTTGATCTTATATTATACTTTCCTTTTATCTTGAAGAGTAAAATCTAGAGCAAGAAAAACAAAAGCAAAAGATGCAAGGGCCTTAATTCAATCCCCAGGTGTCAAAAGAAAATTAAAATATAAAAACAACAGCAAAGAAGAAGCAAGGTAACATGTAAAAATATATATGTTACAGATTTTCAAAACAAAAATACGTGATTAGCAGTGACTGATATATTATCTATATATACATATATCATCAAATCTGGTGCTCTAATTAACAGATATACTTAGGCAAGATGGGATATATGATTGCATACTGCCACAGGCTTTCAATAAATCTTATATTTAAATAGAGTACAAATTAGTGTTAAAACAGTAAAAATGTCAAGTTACACAGATTTATGCTTAACAAAGTAATATGAATTTCACAGTATTTGTTATGTGATACATAGTGTTGTCTTCCAACCAGTTATTCATATTACCACACATATGCATCTAAAATTGGAAGAAGAAAAAAAAGAAATAAATGTATAACAAATTAAGAAGAAATATTCATAAACTATTGAAAAAAGCAGGTGAAAGACTGCTTCTTTCCACAAACCAGCAGTTCTTGAAATCCAGCACCTTTCCTCTACAGTATGGCATCTGACTTCCACCAAATTGCAATTGAAAAAGCACTGATAAGACTGGAACACAAGAAATGTCAACACCTATCAATAAATGACTAAACCTACCCTTAACATTCAGAAGTCACACTAATTCTATGTGCAGAGAATTTTGTACTCAGCAGAAAGACTAGGACACACAGAAGGAAATATGGAGCAACGAAACAACGTGACTGAGTTTGTGCTGTTGGGGTTCACTCAGAGCATCCAGGGTCAAAAAATATTATTTGCTGTGTTCTTGCTAACCTACATGGTGACAATGGCAAACAACCTACTCATTGTCCTGACTGTAGTGCTCAGCCCAGCCTTGGATGCCCCAATGTTTTTCTTTCTTGCCTACTTATCATTTATGGATGCCATTTATTCTAGCACAATGACCCCACCATTGATAAAAGACTTACTTTATGAAAAGAGAACCATTTCCTTCAAAGCTTGCATGACAGAACTATTTTTAGAACATTTATTTGGTGGTGCTGATGAAATACTCCTAGTCGTCATGGCCTATGACCGCTACGTGGCCATCTTCATACCCTTGCATTATATGACCATCATGAACCAACAGCGGTGTGCTATGCTCATCCTCCTGACCTGGGTTGGAGGTCTTCTGCATGCTACCCCACATGTACTTTTTGTTTACAACCTTCCTTTCTGTGGCCCCAATGTCATTGACCACTTCTGCTGTGACTTGTACCCCTTAATAAAACTTTCCTGTGCAGACACCTATATAATCAGCCTCACTGTGCTAGCCAATGATGGGGTGATCTCTGTGACCATTTTTGCAATCTTGTTGGTCTCCTATGGGGTCATTCTGCAATCCATGAAGAACATGAGTAAAGAAGGGAGGCATAAGGCCTTATCCACCTGTGGCTCCCATATCACAGTAGTCATCTTGTTCTTTGTGCCTTGCATTTTTATATATGTGAGACCTCCAACTACATTACCCATTGATAAATACTTGACCGTGTTTTACACCATAATCACCCCTCTGTTGAACCCCCTGATCTATACTTTGAGAAATGCAGAGATGAGAATTGCCATGAGGAAGATCTGGACAAGAAAACAAAATTGAACTTATTTCACTTATTTGAAATGAAGATTTAGTTCTTCTAGGAAAGTCATAACTGATTATTTCTGTATGCTAAACTTTTCTTCAGGTCAAACATCTGAAAAATAATGAACATAGAATATGTGAATTCTTGTAAAAATCTACATATATTCTTAAGGCTATTAGAATTTGTTAAGAAAACACATATTATTTGTTTGGTTAAAATGTTTCAGTAGAGACTATCAATTTATGTGCTGGAATTAATGCTATCAACTTCTTTTACTTCATGAGAGTTTTTTCATGTTTGTTACAAAACCAAAGTTCACATATATTTTTGAACTATGCTGGGAAAACTAATCATACATAAACATGAAAATAGAAGTTAAATGATTTAAACTAGAGAGAGGAGCGATTGTAACTAGGAGAGAGATCAAGGTTTGAAGGGAGCAATGGAGGAGACGATTTAAAAAAAAATGAAGATATGTTCTGTATATCCCCAACTCCACTAAGGGAATGTATGCAATATGTACTGCTTATATGTACCAATAAAAATATTTTCAAAGCACAGAAAATAAAATTGTTTCTTTTCTTTCTTTTTTTCTTTCTTTCTTTTTTGTTGTTTGTTTGTTTGTTTGTTTGTTTGTTTGTTTTGGCTGAATGAAGGTTTGCATTCAGACCCTTGCACTTGCCAGGGAAGCACTTATTCTACTCAGCCATTTCCCCAGGCCTTCAAAAAATGAATTTCTATCGGATCATAATTCTAGACTAAGAAGGAATCTCCAGATTGATTTTCACGGTGGTTGCAGTAGTCTGCACTCCCCCCAACAGTGCAAAACTTTTCCGCTTTCTCTGCAACCCCTCCAACGTTTGTTATTTGTTGATTTCTACTTGTTAGCCATTCATTCTGGCGTGAGATGATATCTCAGTGGTTTTTTAATTTGCATTTCTTGAATGATCAGTGATGAACATTTTCCATATGTTTACTTTCCATTTCTATTTCTTCCTCGGAGAAGTGTATATTCATCTCAGATGCCCATTTTTGCTTAGGGTCTTTGAATTTAGTGTGCCTGATTTTTTTAATTCCTTATATGTTCTAGATAGAATACGTTTGTTGGAGGGACAGTCCGCTATATTTTCCCCAGTTTGTGGGTTTCCTTTTTACTTTGTTGGATACTTGTTTGGAGGTGCAAAATTTTTCAAATAGATGAATCCAATTTGTTGATTCTTTGAAATATCTCCTGTGTAGTTTTTGTTTTGTTCACGAACTCTCCATGTATACTATGTGTGTAAGATTTCTACTTACATTTTCCCCCAGATTTAATGTTTCTATTTTTTTTTTAACTGGGCATTGAACTCAGGACCTTGTGTTTGTCAGGGAAGTACTTATTCTATTGAGCCATCTCCCCAGTCCCAGATTTAGTGTTTCTGTTTCAACAAATTTATCTTTGATCCATTTTGACTATAACTTTGTGCGTGGTGATAGGCGCAGGTCTAGTTTTAGCCATCGGCATGTACAAATTCAGCTATTGACACGCCCCACCCCCAGGTATTTTTCCAGAAGAACTAAAAACATCATAGCATAGTGATAAATGTGCACCGATGTTTATAGCCATGCATTTTTTCATAGCTAAACCTTAGAAACAGCCCAGATACACATCAACTGAAGAATGGATAAAGTAAGTGTGGTATCTTTACACAATGGAGTATTATTCTGCTACAAACAGTATAAATTTGAGTCTTTTATCAGAAAATGGATGGAACCAGAAAACACACGGTTAAGTGAAGTAAATCAGACTGATGTGTGCAAACATTGTATTGTCTCCTTAGTGTAAGAACCTGAAAGATGAAAATGGAATATGAAGGGTACAGTAGATCCTGAGAAAAGAGAATAAACTTATGCAAATGAAAGAGTTACTGAGATGAGGAGAAGGACAGAAGAGGGAGATGATGAACAAGGTTTATCCTTGTATGCAAGGAGGATGTATTGGATAACTGCACTGTGCAATTCTACTGATCTATGGAAAGGACCGGATAATACTTAACTTGTTTTGTCTACTTTTTCCATTTTTTGTACTTTTTCTCAATTCCTTATACATTTCTTTCTCTTTTTATTTCTTCTTGCAAATGTACATCCTCATATTTTCTTCCAATTTTACATGCTTATGAATAACTGATTGGAAGACACACTATGTATAGCAGCAAATACTATGAAATTCATATTACTTTGTCAAGTGAAATTCTGTATCAGTTTTAATTATTTATGGTTTAATTCTTATGTATCCTCTCTGTTTAGAAAATGAAATTCTAATGTGTATGATACATTTTGTCAGAAGGAAATACTCTAAATATACAGATATTTTTCTTCTCTCAGAATTCCAGGAAACAATGCTAGATCACATATGTATTTGAAATACCTATCATATTATTTTATTTTGTTAGACTAAATTTATTTTCCCCCACAGGTTATATTATTTTATTTTCTTTCAACTCATTTCATTTTATTTTGATGTGCAAGACCAGAATCAAAAACAAATAGAAGACATACAGAAGCAGGGTAACATACAGCAATACATATCTTATAAATTTTTAAAACAAGAATCTCTAACAAGAGTTCTTATATTATTTATTTTACCATTAAAATCTTTGCTCCCATTAACAGATATAGTCATACAAGTCTAGACAAATAATTAAAAATTAACACTTGCTTTCAAGAAATCTTAATTCTTTCCCTTGTCTTTTCTTAAAATTTATTTTAAAGAGAGTGTGATAAATGATAAGACATTAGAAATGCTGCACATATAGCAGACTATGATGAGTTATTCAACCTTGGGATTTGTATTGCATATTGCTGTCCTTGATATGAGACAATAAATATATAATGCTGTAGTGTTATCCAGCACTTTGTTCTTGAAGAGAAATAATTCTGTACTGTTAGTAAAATTAGAAACAAGCAATAAACTTTATCTTTTATAAATTTAGGGCAGGGGTATAGGGTTTCACTATGTAGATCAGGCTCCTAGTAATCCTCCTGTTTTCACCCTCCTAAGCCCAGGGATTACAATGCATGCCACCACACCCAGTCTCCATTGCCATCTCAGCACACACCCAAGGAAGGGGACTGCATGGCATGCTGGTAATCAAACCTAGGGCGTTGCTCTCTGCCTAAAGAGGTCTTTTTGTCCACTGAGCTTTCTGACTGGCCCATAAGAAGTGATAAATTTAAGAGCAGTAAAGATCTCAAATGGTTGATGTGATATTACCATGACATTTTCCTTGGAATTTTGCATTCCTTTGCAATTGTTTTTCCTATAAAAATTAATTCATCAGGGATAAACACATGAAAATATTTTACATTCATTTAGTTTATTTAACTTTAAATACTTGGGGAAAATTGCGTAAGATATTTTGTCTCCAATTTCTAATTGACTTCCTTATTAACATACACAGAATCTATAAGATTTAAAATATTTCACACATACAGCATTGTATGCCATGATTGGTGTGCTGTGTTTTGGTCAACATTCCATTCATAATTGTGGATACATAGGACAGGCCCATATCTGTATTATCTTTTTCAATTCCTGTTGCTATAAACACCCGAAATATAAAGCTACCAGAATCTGTAATGCAGTTTTTATAATGGTGAACTAGGCTTTCTCTATATTTGAATCAAGTTCCTCAGAAGTAAGCGATCCTCATCTCTCTTCATGAGTTCAGATTTCAACAGAAAATTGTTAAACTGTGTGACTACCAAATTTTTCTGCATTGAAGAGCAGGAATTTTAAAAATGTTCTTTTCATTAGTTCCTCTTATTAGTCCAAAATGTTGGGATTCAACCTGCTATCTATAAAAACAAAGAGCAATTCATTTATTTGGATCATATTGTTGTCTCATATTATCCTTGTTTAAACTAATGATCCATATTTTGAAGGTAGAAAGATTTTCCATATTTTATTTATGCTTATCCTAGACTGTTTGATTTTGGAGATTTGACCTCAAGTTGTACTATTGTGCTATTTTCCAATAAAATATTTTCTAAATTGTTATTCTTCTCCTGGCATCTCTGTAGGCGCCAAACTCCCCTCAGTTAGGCATGAGGTCTCAGTGAGTTTAATTAAGAAATTCACCTTGGACATTGAACAATTGAAGGAATTAGCCATATACGCTGTGATTTCAACACACATGAACTGTCTCCAGGCATTTGTCGTCCTTCAGTGAGTGTTTTTCTCTATGAGCACTCACTCAATTGTGCTCTTAGACATCAAAATCACAGACTCAAACCATAATTTAACATGGATCATGGGGTTCTCTCCATTCTTCACCCCTCCAAGGCAAATGCGGCATTTGAAGGGAGATGATATACTTTTCTGGGAATTATACATTATAAAACCTGTTTCATTGTTTCTTATTTTATGAAAGAGAAATAGTAAATATGTGTTTTAGCAAAGCATGGTTCATTATCTAATAAAAATATCTATAAGACATGAAACTGCTACTTAATTTTGGTTTTGTGTCAAATATTGCCAAAATGGAACTTTGAGTACTTCTATTTTTTATAATCAATTATAAAAAATAATTTATTAAGTTTATATGGAATTCATACCATCAACTTTAACAAACATAACAACTTAATAAAGAAACTCTTTTCTATAAATTGGATAAATTGCGTTTCCTGCAACTACAGCAGCATTGGTCAGGGAAAGCATTTCCAGATGAACTGGTGGTGTGTGTGATACTTACTCTCTATATTCCAAGACACATCTGTGTGTAAAGTTGCTGTCATTAGGACCCATAAAATACATGAATTGAGCCCGTGGACTGAAGGACTGTCTGCTTATATGCATGTAAGTTCATAGGGATATGGGTGTATAAAATTCTGAAATAGAATTTTCTTTATGCAACAGCAGCAGACTTATTGCAATGGAATGCATAATCTTTTCAAAATTCCATAGGATTATGACACTCAGTTACACCATTTTGTCCTTTGTTATGGATAACATATGGAAAAATAAATTCTAACATTTAACTCTTCTTGTAATATTATAAAAACAAATATTCTCTATAACATTAGTGTTTCTATCAATTAATTTTGAGTGTAAGTATGTGGCATAATTTTATATTGCAGATGTTTATACATCTCTTGACCGGACAAACAGTATTATCCTCTAAATATTGTTTAGAATGTTAAAAATTGAAAGATGATGCCATTTTTGTAGGAGTTAAATGAATGATTTTGGAGCACAGACTGTAAAAGTTAAGGAAACTAGTATATGTAATCTTTAGTAATGATGGAATATACAAAACATGATTGAATACTCCTCATATTGGTCTTCTAAATATGTATAGATTCTAATTTTTTTGTATTTAGCACAGGGTCTACAGATTCTACAGGATCTCATTACACCAAGAGGACTCATAGTTATCCTTCTGTTTTTAGCATCCCAATTGCTGGGATTACACTTGAGCGTTACCACAGCCAGTCTGAATTGATGTCTTGGCCTGTCCTGAGGGTGGGGCTGCCAAGGAACACCAGGGATTGAACCCTGGCCACTGCTCTCTGTGTAAGCGGGTGCTTTAGTCCACTGAGCTATCTGGCCTGCTTTATGTATGGATTCTAATGTCTTATTATTCTCTCTTATGTTCTATATAAAATAAGCTTAAAAAAAGACAATGAAATAGAAAAATGTCAGATTTCAGGAAAGCAAGTGCAAATAATCAATGATTTGTCCAATCTTGCATACCTAATTCAGTTACCCTAAGCAACAGATCTGATGACAAAAATATAAAATATAACAACCATTGTTAATTAGCCATTCTAGTTTTCAAAATCTGTAGCATATGTATTGCTTTATGCTGTCCTATTTCTGCCTTTCTTTCACTATTTGTTTTTGCTTTTGTTTTGACTCTTCAAAGTAAAATAATAAAATGAAAACAATAATGGATTGAGTAACAAGAGGAATCAATTTGGCCTTTCAGCTTAATATAGGAAAAGTATTTACTGATAAGAGATAAAAATTGAGGTGTGTTCATTAAAGAAAGAAATGTGGTTTCAAGGTAAGATTTTCATCCACCATGTAAATATGCTGCCTATAAAGGACCACAAAATGATTAGTAGTGGATAGGTGGGAAAACTGATGATGTAGGAAATGGTGGTTTCCTAAGAATGATAAAATTCTACTGCATAAGCAGAGCGATGGGATGTAACTAAGACAAAGATAATTTGTATTTCTTTAGATCAAGGGGGCTGAATTTATGAAGTGAGTTTGAAGAATATGTCAACAAACTTATATTATGATAGGAATTTCTATGATAATTTGTACTGGAAGCAGAGCCAGTGAACATGGATTATAATAAGGTATCATCTTCTATTATTTCTCTTCACCCCTGTCTTGCTCTTCTTTTCTTTCCCTCTCTTCCTTCCGTTTGGCTCCCCATGCCTGTCTTACTCCTCAGCCTGCATGTCCTTCCTGTTCTTTTATCATTTTATACATCACCCTGCTCCTTTCTGAACCAACACATATCTAGACCATGCTTTATTGAAACTTGTATATCTCCATATTCCACTTTATTTAGATCCACCAAAAACACAGAAAATTGAATATATAACATTGCATATATACATGTAGGTCTTTCATATTCCTCTTATACTCAAATGATTGCATTCATGCTTTTTTAAATATAAAAATATCTTTATTCAAATTTTTGAACAATGTGTTATATATAATTGGCATACAAATGAATGAAAATACATTCAAATTGTTGAACATGTGGACAGAGTACAAGAAATGTGGGCTCTTATCATCTTTATCAGAGTTTCATTTCTTCCAACATCAAGCTATCACCTCTGATACTTAGAAGGCCTAAACTTTCCTGTCCTTTAAGTCCTTCTGACAACTTATTATAACACATACATTTAAAAAATTTAATAGATTGACGGATACTCTTTTCGATTCAAATTTATGAAACTAGGTTCAATGCACTAAATGCTATCAAGAGCTTAAATTCTTACCAGCTCTGTTTTTGCTCCTCCCAAACTGGGCTAATGTATGTAAATATTTTTACTGCTATGCAGAGACATTAAATGACAAGTCATCACATTACTCATATAGCTACAAAGTTACACTTTGGAGGCTCCTTGTGCACAACATATCATGGGCAGTGGGAACCCTGGAAGCCACAGAACCCTCCGAAACATTTCTTGCTGACCACTAACATGGGACAGCAATACTTACTGCAGTAAGAGTTAAATGAAAGGGAAACATCACCCTGTCACCACGGGCACTGACCTACTGCTCTAACTCCAACTCTTGTGGATGTGGATACATACATTATGAACTCCCTCACCTCATGTTCAAATCTGTTCCTAAAATTCTTTGTATGGCACCATAAGAGATGTTCAGATCACCAGAAATTTTCCTAATAGTCAACTGCTTGTTTGATCAAATCATTTTGCTCACTCATTGACATTCTCTTAGGTTTTTGAGGTTGAAGGACATCCAGATCGCTCCTCATTGTTAACAGAATCACAACGCTTAAGCAATAGCTCAAGCCACTTTTAAACAGTCTTTCTGCTTACTGCAGCTTCTTCAGACACGAATTTTAATATTTCATGTGTTTCTTTAGCGCTTTTTTGCAGTTCGAAACAATATTTCATGTTAATACATTGTACATGGCCCATCACTTTTTTCTCTCTTCAAGTCTCTTCAATTGTTTATTGTTTCATAGCTCTTTTAAATTAGTTTTATTGAGAAAGAAATAACAATGAGACAGCTTCAAAACAGGTTAGTAGGACAAGTACAATAACTAATACATTGCATGTTGTTGTCTTCATTGTAGTTATTCACAGTACAAGATGCAGAAATGATATATTCTCTAAACAATATCAGTGCAAATCTTTCTTCTCATTGAACTAGATACACAGTATATTTATCTAAACTTTTAGTTATATATATATAACTAAAAAATGGTCTTTCATTTATATCTCCCTTTTTTGCTTTGTTTTGTCAGAGATGTGAGTTCCATCACTGTTAGAGAAGATGTATCTGTATAGGTCTTGATTTACTTTGATCTTAACCATCCAGCAGAAAAGTGTAACCACGAGGTGTAAAAAAAACAAAGCTATATTAATATACTGAGATGCAAAAGACTCAAGTCAAAAACTTCTGAAAACTGCCAGTTTTGCTGATAAACTAAAACTATTAAGGAGTATTGGACTATATTGAGATATTTTGCTGAATTCAAGTACCTACAATGTTAGAAATGGGTTCAAGTATGAAAAGTACCTTTAGAGACTTCTCCAAATATATGTGGTTTTTTTCCTCATTCCACTATTATTGTGTAATTTCTCCTAAAGTACTTATATAAATGTACTTATATAAATGACAATTTTCAATTTAATACTTTTATTTTCTACGTAGCCTTAACTTATTTTATCATTTATCTTTTTAATTTTACCTTTTTGTGTATTTGCACTGAAACGATTCTGCAAAGCCATAATATGCACTTATTCTTATATAGAAGAGCTGTGATAACATATATCATATATTCCAGCATGCTTAACTGCTGTGCTGAAGGGTATGCATATGTTTACATTGCACAGAGATTGAGAAGTTATATTCTAAAAATTATAAAGCTCAAATTGCAAATAAATATTCTGTTTAACTTTTAAAACATTATAACAAGGGGCCGGGGAGATGGCTTAGTGGTATGAACACTTCCCTGGCAAGTGCAATTGCCTGAGTTCAATCCCTGGTTCCGAAAAAAAAAAAAAATTAACAAAAATAAAACGCTGTTTCCAAAATTTTATTTTTAACTCTTTTTTCCCTAAGTTTAGCATTTTACCACAGGTTTTTTTATCACTGGCTATACCTTTGAGGTTGCTTGTTTATATCCTTTGGATACTTTAATATTGCCTTTTGTTTGAATTAATTTTTAAAATACGTTTTACTACTTCATGTGCTATAAATGATTATGTTCACTAAATTAAAATTAATCTAAGAAATTTTTTTATTTTGAAATTATCTATAGGGCAATAGTTAAGATAGATCTACAGCTGCATTCTTTTAACTCAATGTACAGAGAGATTTGTTCTAATAGTGTTTGTGGACAGGATATCATGTCTGCATCTCATACAATGAATAACCACTAAGAAAACAATATGCAATGTATTAACTATTGAAACCGTGCTAGTAATCGATTTTGAATTGTCTCATTGCTATTTGTGTCTCAAGAAAATTATTTTTTAAAAAAGATCACTTAAAAAATTATCTATATGTACAAATGTATTAAAAGGCAGATAAAAAGCTAGTTGGGAGAGATTCTTTTTTACTTCATAAAGTCATTCTGTATGTCTCGAATATGTAGTTCTGCTCCCATTAGCCAGTAAGATAACTGTAGTGTATTTCTAACTGGTAGTAAATTTGTTACCCAGCTGAATAGAACACTGCGGTGCTGGATGTCCACTATAGGATTGATACCAGCAGGACAAGAGGCAGAACATGACAAACTATTGAGATACTGTCAGGGATGCTGTTTGGAGAAGCTATTAGAACTCTTGGAAGATGTTAATTTTCTTAGGCTGTTCTAGGTAAACTTGTCATGCTGGCTTTCCTGGTGAACTTGACTGTTCTTACTGGAGGAGGAGCCCAGGACCTCATTATCACTGAGATGGCTATTGTTCATTTTACTGGAGCTCTGGTCTTTATCTTAAGCATTGCGCACTGACTCTGGTGAAAAGGTGGTGCACAGCTCAGCCTCATGGAGAAGCTTGTCATGTGGCTGCCCTGATGAGCACTCAGCTTTCCTCATCACTGGATGTCCCAGCTACACTTCTCTCATTGCTGTGATACCCAACACCCAAAATGAAAGAAGGAAAATTTTATTTAGCTCACAGTTATAGGAGGTTTCAGCCCAAACTCAGCTGGCTCCAAGGCTGAGTGCCACACGGAAGACATCAAGCGTTCATGGGGCAGGCAAAAAGCAAGCAAGTTAAAGAGTGGCAGCAGCGCAGGAAGCTAGCTAGCCTCTCTCTCCCCATTATACAGTAATAAAAATTACCACTCATGATCAAGGTGTAACACTCATACCTGCAATCCAAGGATTAGAACAAAAATCAATCACAGAGACTGGAAGCCACCCCATGGCTGTATGAGTTTGGGGGTACAAGCATAAACAAACCCCAAAACTGGAGGAACTCAGGACTTCAACTTTGCTGAGGATGGCTGGGGTAACTTTGGTGAAGCTCTACTGCTTACCTTCAGCATTATTTCCAGGCTTCAGTTCTTATCACTCAGCCTGCCAGCACAGGGCTTCATCCTCCTGTCATACACTTTCTAGGCTCCACCACTGACCTTTGGAACTTCTCAGCACAGATGTGTATAGTGGGCCTGTTAGAGACTTTGTGTGGGCTCCAGTTTGCCAACTGGACATGTAGGAGGCATTGCTATGAGCTCTTCATTGTCATATGGGCATATTCACTATATTAGGATAAAGGCCCTCAGCTATGTTATTTGATCTTTAGTGTGTAGACATATATCCTGCAGTTTTTGTATGTGATTTTTTGGGTAATTCATCATAAACTCAAATCATAAAATGTTTCCAGTCTTATGCTATCCCCCTTGCAGATATACCAAACAACAAAAATCAATGAAGTTATAATAAGATTTCCAACTTGCATCACTGTCTCTTTCAGTTCTAGAATATAATAAATCGTAATTGCTATTCATGGGATACAACAGCAAGTAGCTGAAAATATAATAGACTTATTATAATTCATCCTGTGCGTATATAATTTTTTTTCTTACTGAGTGGCGATACAAGGACACAGGGCAACATATGGAACAAAGGATCAACATAAGTGAGTTTATAATCTTTGGCTCACTCAGAGCCTCTGTGGTCATACAATATTGTTTTCTGTGTTCATGATAATCTACACGGTGACAATGGCAGGCAACCTATTCATTGTCCTAACTATGGTACACAGTCCAGCCTTGAACATCATTAAAATTTGCCTGTAACTCTCCCCTGAAAGCTTCATGTTACCATTGTGGCATGGTTCTAAAGTTTTTGGTTCATTAATGATACAAAGCTGGGGTTATTAGTGTCAGTACTAACCCATCAGGGGTGGATAACCCCAAAAAGTCATGGATGGGAGAGATACCTCTTACCTTCTGCAACCACTATTATTCCCTTTTAGGCTTTTGTTGTTTTGTAGACTTCCACCACCATGAACTACTGCGCTCTGCCATGCTGCATTGTGCCTTCTAGCTTTGTGTGTAGAACTGAAACCTGCAAAACTGTGAGCAAAATAGGCTTTTATTTCCTAAGTTAAAGGTGTCAGCTATTTTGTCCCAGCAGAAAGAGAAAAGTAAACAAGACGGATTTTGGCACTGAGAAATGGGTTCACTGATGAGACTGTACCAACCCATGTGGTTAAGGGCCTTTGGGGATGTCTTATGGGAAGACATAGGAAAGATTTGGAGATCTCATCTGAATGAGAAGCGATGGAATGCAGTCAATTGTTTTGTATACAAAATTCTTTGTGAGCTCAGAAGACCAGAATGCTGAGAGATATCCTGCCTGGAAAACCAACCTGGGGATGAGGAGATTGCTCAGCAGTCTAAGCTCCTGTCTGGCAAGTGCAAAGGACCCAGGTTTGACTCCAAGTAAAACATGCCATTCTGGGTCTGTAAACCTGAGCACACAGAACTGGACACTGAAACTGGGTGTGGTGACCAACACCTGTAATCCCAGTGCTGGGGAAGCTGATAGAGGAGAACCACTATGATTGCAAGCTACATCACAAGACCTTGTAAATAATAGCTAAAAAATTTTAGGAAAAAAGGCTAAGCTGCAGAGGTATCTTCAGGGAAGAAGGACTGCATTACTTGTTAGACCAAAGGAAATGTGTGTTATGGCTTGAAAGAAAGTTTCTCTACACGTTGCACATGTTCAGATACTGCATGAAACTAAGATTTAAAATAGAAGACTGATTTATCTTGAAAGGGAAAATTCAAGACACACAAAACTTGAGGCGGTGGCATGGCTATTCTTGGGGGATTTTACTGAAATTTACATTCACACTGAAGAGCAAAGAACCATACATGATTTATAATGTTGTAAGTTTTTGCAGACAGGAAGTTCCAATAAATTTATCAATTGGAAAGACAGAGCGGTGGATATTTCCATTTATAAGAAAGAAAAGTAGAATTAAAAAAAGATTTCCATAGGATATCACAAGAGAGAGCAAGCCCCAATCTTTGAGGCCTCAAAACTGCAAAAGTGAAAGACTTTGGTTTGAAGAGAAAACCTCAGAGAAACATGTTCCAGAATGGAGATCAAGGGCACAGCAGATTCCAGAATGGTGGCAGCATAGAGAATTTACCCCTCAGAATCAGAGTCAGACTGATCACCAACCCAAGCACTCAATCCCTACAGTCAAGGGAGAAGACAACATGGATACTGCTCCAGCTGGTAGCAGAAATTGTCATCATCCACATGGCATTAGTTGTATGTTTATGCAGAATGCAAGAGTTCTGTGGTTGACAAGACTTCCACCTTAATTTTGGGATATGGACTAGGAGGTTGGCTACTCTGCCTCTGACATACAGAGGCTGTGAGTGAGAAGCCTAAAGTTCAGTGCAGACCCCAAAAGTTTGGAATTCAGAACCACAGCTTATCAAAGAAAAATTGATAAGAGGGGGCAAAGCTGGCCAAAGAGAAAAGCCATGGGAACTACCACTGAAAATGCCGTAGAAGTGGACTGACATTGACCTCGAAATTTGCCACAGATTGCTTCAGATGTTCCATATGCAACTGCAGGACTTTTTGCTTGCCTTTAGTCCCAATCCTTCATATCCTGTCATTTGTACCTTTTGGAATGGTAATGTTTTCCTTCTCCCATTGAATGTTGGAAATGTTTAACTTTTCATTAGTACAAGAAAGATTTTACCTTCAGTCTTGTAGGAGATTTAGTAATTAGTCTTTTAAGTGATACTGAAACAGTTAGCACTTCGGCAACTCTTATTGATGTACTAAAATGTCTTTTGCATAAGAGGATGTGCATCAGTCTTTGGGGACAAATGGACAGAATGTTATCACTGTGTCCAGTTGCCCCCTAAAGCCTCATGCAGTCCTTGGGGCATACTTCTAAAATTTGTGATTAATTCTTCATACAATGTTCATATTATGGATGTGAACAATACAACCACTCGGGATATGGAGTATCAAAGCAATATGAGGAATTAAGCATGGTTTTGCAGCTGCTGGAGAAACTGTACCACCCTTTCTGTCTCTTACTGTTTCAC
Organism: Octodon degus; assembly: GCF_000260255.1. Classification (NCBI taxonomy): domain Eukaryota; kingdom Metazoa; phylum Chordata; class Mammalia; order Rodentia; family Octodontidae; genus Octodon; species Octodon degus. The sequence continues at coordinate 424,902 of NW_004524930.1, forward strand.
AGGCTTCTGATGCCATAAACTGCTACACTCTGCTATGTTTAACTCTGTCGTGGAGTCAGGAAAGTGAATTGAAACCTCAACAAACACTAAACTAAATAAAGCTTTCATGACTTAATTTTGTGAATTGGGGATTTTTTCAATGAAGCAAGAGAAAAATGACCTAGACAAATGCCCCAATGCTCTTTGTTCCTTATTTGTCACATATGAATGCTGTTTATTCAAAAATAGTTACTCCAAATGTGTTGATAGTATGAGCATGTGGGAGAGCTTCCTGCTACCCTGCGCTGGCCATACCTGCCAATATCAGCCCAGGTGCAGCGTGGGTGAGACCCACTTCCACCAACTTGGGAACCCCCAACAACTCAGTATCACCACCCCACCCAGCCCACCAATGAGAATTTCTGATGCATTCCCGGAACCCTCAGATTCAGTCCTAGCCCAGGCCCCAGTGAGAGTGTGGGAGAGCATCGTGGTACACTGAGCTGGCTGGACTTGCCAGTCCAAGCCCAGAGGTATCCTGGGTGAGACACTCTCCACCCTCTTGGAACCACCCAACACCACCACAACCACTCTGCAACACCAAACCCCACCCTGAGTGCCAAGTGAGAATTTCTGCACCGTTCTGGGGATCCCGAGATCCAATCCTTTCCCAGGCCTGGTGAGTGTGAAGGAGAGCTTCCTCACCCTCTTACTTCACTTTACCCCTCCAGACTCAGGTCAGGTGTGACATATAATTCTTGGGTGAAAATCTTCAGCTGCAATCCCTGCAGGGAGAGTAGGGGACAAAGCCACCCAGCTAGTCCAATAGCAGAACATCTTGCCAAAGGGGCACAACAGGATCAATCCGAAAGGCAGCAGCAGGAAGGAGCTGAGCATAGCAGCCAGAACCAAACCAGGCACAGCAGCATAAATTAAAATTTGTAGATCTGAACCTGAATTTCAGTAGGTGCTAAGAAAATAACTGCACCAAAGCTCTAAAAAAAGTTCAGAAGACAGTGCTAAACAAAATGACAATGAGAGAGAGAAAAATGCAATATCAGATGCCCAACTCACTTCACAAACCATGAAGGCAAGGAGTGCAAGGAGCAGACTAATTCAAGTCCTTTGTGAAAACAAATTCCAGCCCAGATTACGATACCCTGCAAAACTCTCTTTCAAGTTTGATGGAGAATTGAAATACTTTCATGAAAAAGAACAGCTAAAGAATATCATGATGACAAAGCCAGTCCTACAAAGGCTTCTGAAAGATGTTCGAGAGAAGGACCAAAATGATCGGAGCTCCACGAATGAGATCAGAAACAACCACCTAAATAAGTCAAGCAATTAAAAACAGGAGAAAAAAGAGAAAACAACAGGTAAATAACATATCAATCACAAGTCAATACATCTCAGTTATAACCATCAATGTAAATGGACTCAATTGAACAATTAAGATAAATAGACTGGCACAGTAGATTAGGAAATCAAATCCAACAATATGCTGTATACAAGAATCACATTTAACTCATAGAGACATTCATAGGCGGAAAAACAAAGGATGGAAGACAATAGTACATGCTCCAGCACTTCAGAGAAAAGCAGAGGCAGCAGTCCTAAGCTCAGATAGTGTCAAATTCAAAACAAAAATGATCAAGCAAAATAAAGAAGGCCACTATATACCGGTTAGGGGAAAAATTCGACAGGAGGATGTAACACTTATAAATATATATGCACCAAACACGGGAGCACCCAACTATATAAAGCAAATCTTAGTGAACATGAAAAATCTAATATCCAATATCACAATATTAACAGGAGAACTTAACACCCCTTATCCCAAAAAGATAGGTCAACCAGACAAAAAAGTTAGCAAAGAAATAACAGAAGTGAACCAGAGCTTGAAACAAATGGATTTGGTGGACATATACAGACTTTTCCCCTCAAACACAGCTGAATACACATTTTTCTCAGCTGTGCATAGGTCATTTTCTAAAATAGACCACATACTAGTCCATAGGTTATGCTTATGTGTATGCAAGAAAACAGAAATTATTACATGCAAATTATTTGACCACAGTGCGATGAAACTGGAAATAAATGACAAAAGAAACCAGAAAAGCACCCTAAGGACATGGAAATTAAATGACACCCTACTCAGCAATCAATGGGTCACAGATGAAATTAAACAAGAAATTAAACAATATCTACAATTCAAAGAAAATTCAAGCACAACTCGTAGGAATTTATGGGATATGAAGAAAGCAGTTCTCAGAGGGAAATTCATAGCTGTGAACTCACACATTAGGAAAACAGAACGGGAACAAATAAATACCCTAATGCTACTCCTTCAACAACTAGAAAAGGAAGAGCCAACCAAACACAGAGGACACAGAAGGGGAAAAATCATAAAGATTAAAACAAAAAATAATTCTATTGAGATGAAGAATACAATTCAAAGAATTAATAAAATGAAAAATTGGTTCTTTGAAAGATTAAATAAAATCGATAAGCCCCTAGCTAACCTCACCAAAAAGAGGAAAGAAAAAATTCAAACACAAGCAATAAGGAATGAAAAGGATTTAATTACCACAGACTCAGTGGAAATTCAGAAGATATCAATAGCTACTTTGAGAAACTTTACCCTCACAGAATAGAACACACAGAAGAAATAAACTAAATTCCTAGAATGGTACAAATTACCAAAGATAAAGCTACAAGATATAACCACTCTCCATAGCCCAATAACCGCCAATGAAATAGGCGATATAATAAAAATCCTACTGACAAAGAAAAGCCCAGGTCCAAATGGATTAACAGCTGACTTCTACAAGAAATTTGCAGAAGATGTAGTGCGATACCCCTCAAACTTTTCAATGAAATTGAAAAGGAACCCATCCTCTCAAAATCATTCATGGAGGCAAGTATTATACTGATGCCAAAACCAGGAAAATTCATAACTAAGAAAGAGAACTACAGGCCAATTTCCCTCATGAACATAGATTGAAAATTCCTCAATAAAATTTATCAAAAACAATACAGCAAATCATCAACAAGATTATACATCATGACCAGGTAGGATTCATCCCATGAAGGCAAAGATGGTTGAATGTATGCAAATCTGCGAATATAATACACATTTATAATTAATTAATGTAGCCAAATCCAAAAACTACATGATCATCTCAATTTTTTCAGAAAACGTAGTTACTTATGAATACCAGTAAATCTTGCCCATCTTTCCACCTAGAAATATTTTTAATATCCCTCAGGAGAAGCTTCATTTGGTGTCTTATTTTCATTCAAGTAAGTATGGTACTTCAGTCTTCTTATATAGTATAGAATATGTGAAGTCGGCTCCTCTCTTCTTCATGACTATCTTCATTATATTTTTAAATTTTTATATTTTACAAGGTAACAGGTTCTGTTTTTGTGTACCAATTTGACATAATCCTTAATCCATAAACTACAACTGTGCAATTACATGGAGAGTGAAATATTTTCAAAGAAGATTTTGATAATTCATGCCTTTTCATAGTTATATCATATTTAATTATATACGTTTGTATTTAAGCACTTTAATTATACATAGTACATCATGATCATTCTATGCTATTATATAATGAGTGCTGATCAAATTAGTGTGGATAATACTTCTATCCTTTGAGAACTTGTTAAATCTCATTAACAGGTAAAATGTATGCAGAGCTATGGGAATCCACATGGGTATGCACAGCGATGGGAATCCACATGGGTTTTCACGTGTACATACAGTGGACACTGATAAAATGAACGGAATTGAAAATTCTAAATCATATTCATCATTTCATGTTTGGAGACTCTGTACCTCTCTGCTAGTAAAATGAAGACATGTGGGTAGACGTCGGGCAAAAAAATGTGTTTTATTATATTTAATTTCATTCATAAAGTCTTTGTGATAAATCATCCATAACACAGCATTAATGTCAAATATTATGTATTATGATAGAAAGCATATGGGGAACAAAAGTTTTCTTGCTACTCTGAAGAGTCTGTCATTATGGGAGTCTAAGACAATGTAAAATTTGTGTTTTTCCCTAGAAAATTAAGCGAACTGAATAACCCTGTATCTTACTTTATCCTTATAATTACTTCATAGAAACAGAGAATATCAGTTAAAATATCTGCAAACGTAAAATTGTCTTCACTGGATCATATTGTGTTTGTTTGTACCACAGCTTATATAACTATGTGTTATGAGTTGGATATGTAAACGTCCTGTACATAGGATAGCTTCTTGCATTGGCACCCAGAAACACATAGCAAAAGAAGGAGCAAGTGCAGGATATACAACCTTTAAGGTCAGGTACCATTGTTTCAAAACTGTATCGCCTGTGTAGCTGAAAATCAAATAAACAGGAATATTCCACACGTCTTTATCTAAGAAATCTGAGATAGATCCGACCTTCCCAGACTCCAAGAAAGCCATGTCACTTGCCTTTTTCATTTAAGACTTTGTAATATATTCATCATAGCTTGACCAAGCCCTCAATTGAGCTATGGAGGAGACTCCAAAGAGCTGGTCATACCAGGAATGTGAAACGTCTTACAAGAAAGTGGCATACTATGTGCACAGCCAGCCCAACAGAGAAAGTGGGCAGTACACAACAATGACGTGGGTTCAAATACTCTTAAGTACCACAGAAGTCCTATCTGACCATAATGTGTTCAGAGGCTATATTTTTTAAAAGTAATTTCACTGAGAAAAAAATAGCAATGAGATAGTTTCAAAACCGATTACTAGCACATTTTCAGTAATTAATACATTGCATATTGCTCTCTTAGTGGTTATTCATTGTACAGGATACAGATATGATATCCTGGCCACAAACACTATTAGAAAACACCTCTCTATTCATTGAATTAAGAAAATTCAGCTATGTATCTGTCCTAACTATTTTAAGTATACAGATACAAAATAGTCGTAAATTTGTATCCCCCTTTTTTGGTTAATTTTGTCAAAGAAGGGAATTCCATTTTCATTGAATTATTGCAGGGGCATGAATTCAGTAAAATATACCAACATACTCTACTAGTCCATAATAGTAGTGGGTTTTCTGTAAGACTGGCAGTGTCTGAAGTTGTTGACTTGAGCCTTATACATCTTAGCATATTAATATGGCTTCACGTTTCATACTTCATTTTTATACTTTTCTACGGGATGGTTAAGACCAAGATAAAGCAATACCTATCCAAGAAGAAATATAATTTTGCATCTGTTAAGGTCAGTCAAATCTCGTAGGATTTATCCTGAAACAATCAACCGCAATTTGTAGATCCTTTTCAGTATCAGCCATGTGGATGAATCAGGTAAATGCTTGACCAATTTTCTCTCTGTGAAATTCTGAGAGAATGTTTTCCCTCCATGTGACTCTCCTAAGGCATGCTCTACACCATACATCACTTTCCTCTGTAGCCCCATAATCTCCTTGATCAGAAAATTTGGGACACAATTGAGTTACTTGATGTTACATTATAAGTCCTCTTAAGCCCTGAGTCTTCACTGAACTTGAAAGGCTAGGGTGAAATTTTGGCTGTACTTGCAGCCCTTCTTTTTCTCTAATTTTTGGTCTGTAAACTTAGGTTCTTAAACATCCAGAAGTGAAGCTTATTATAATTACCCTACAACCTAGGCAGTTGAGCTTAACCTCATTATCTGTCTAAATATCAAGCATCTTAGACATAACATGGAACAAGTACTTTCCATCAAGTATTGATATGTTAAAATTTAAGTCCCAGAGGATTTATATTAAAGGAGAGAACTTAAAAATTTTCTGCTGGATTTCATTCTTATATTGGTTAGACTTATTTCATTCTCCTTATTGCTATCTTATAGATGCTGGGCCTGCCCACTATTTTAAGGATGTTAGCCTTGCCTACTGTGTGTTGGTAGGATACTATATTTCTTTTGATTTTTAAAGGGTTCATACATACCAGTTTGCCATGAACCTCAGAACAAATTTTCAGCTTATTCCACAAGGCTGAAATAACAGACTGTCAACCTTGATATGGACTAAATATGCTTAAAGTAATGAAACTTACTCTTCTGGAACTTATTCAGAGTGTGCTAGTACAGATCCATAGAGTTCCACAAAATACAAAAATAAGAAAACAAAAGAACACTCATATGACCCCCATCCACACCTCTCCTACTATCTTGAATGGAGGTGGTCACAGGACAACTACAGGGAATTGTGAGCCCAGCCCCATGACGACCCTTCTTTACAGAATTCCATTTAGATGCAACTGCCTCTGTCACTGTTGCAGTAGCTCTACTGAGCCATGGCACCTTAACCTACCACTAGTTGGAGGCTTGGGAACCCCCCTTGCCATCCCCACCAACAAAAGAGCCTTGAGAAGCTTGGCCTTCCCCTAGCGTCATTGAGGCCTTATTGAGATGCCTCTAGGACACTGTCACAAAGAGGGAATCCACAGTGAATCCTCCAAGCATAACATTTGATGACACTACACTGCCCTAACCACTGTTATCATTGATTTGCTCACCTACAACCCACCAACATACCATCGCTGCATTGTCCAAGTGAATATGTTGGGATTGAAAAATGTTTAAAAATGGAGTATCAAAAGGCAATCTAACTCTTCCCTAAAATACAGAAAAAAGGTAATCTAAGACCTCAAGCCCTCCCTAAACAAGTCACAGAGAAATGTCATAGAAGATCTTGGTAGTTACACACTTGAAATTTTGAAAATAATAGCAACTGAAGTAAAGAAACAACTTGATCATGCCATAGAAGAAATCAGACCACAAATAATCTTTCAGGTGAAATAAGGAATGACAACAATCATGAGACAATTGCTCAGCACATCTAAAGAAGACATATTCATGTTTCCTAGCCCTTCTTTCCCTCTCTTGATTAGTTAGTCCTTCCGATCCTGCCTTCCCTTTCCTTGTATTATATCTTTCTATTTGTATTTCTTCTTTTGAGTTCTTATACTAGGGAAACTATGACATTTACATATGTGTGGCTGCTTTATTTCACTTATGAATATATGTTCAAGTGGCATCTACTTCAATATAAAAGCTTCGATATTATCCTTCTTAATAGCTGAATAATACTCATTGTGTAAAAATACCATACCTTTTTCAATCATTCTTCAGGTGATGGGCATCTTGATTGTTTCCAAGATTTGGCTATCACAAACTGTGCTGCTATAAACATAGGCACAAATATATCACTATGATATGACGCTTTCAGATCCTCCGGGAAAATTCCCAGTACAGGAATAGCTGGTTTAAATGGGATTTCCACTCGAACTTTTCTAAGGAGTCTCTATACTGATTTCCATAATGGTTGCATGAGTCTACATTCCCACCAGCAGTGGAGAAGGGGTCTTTTTTCCCCACAGCCTCTCCAACATTTGTTGTTGGGTGATTTCATTACAATAGCTATTCTTTATTGGATGAGATGATATCTCAATGTTGTATTAATTTGCATTTCACGAATGACTAGAGATGTGGAGCATTTTTTCTTATATTTATTCCTTTCCTTTATTTCTTCTTTGGATCAAGAGAGGGAAAGAAGAGCTAGGAAACATGAATAAGTCAATTCATACTGTTATATGATGAAGATGGCCAAGGCAATGATCCTCAGAATCTTCAGAAGACTTTTTAATCTAGCAGTTAATTGGAAAGATTCTCACACTGACTAACTATATATAGTGATACCTGTGAACTTCGCTACTGCATTTTAATGAAAATATATGTATGCAATGTAGTAATTACTGAAACTGTCCTACCAATTTGGTTTGAAACTGTCTCGTTGTCATATGTTTCTCTATAAAATTATGGGGAAAAGAAATATCTCTTAAAAAACAAGAAACTATGAATTAATACTTCAACAGCTGCAAAATGACGCAAACAAAAAATAATACTAATAGTTATCAAAAAAGCAGAAGTCAACAGAACTAGAATAAGTAGACAATGTGAAGAACAAGTAGCAGAAACTTTAGCAAGTATGGGACAAGTATCAAATATGCACACAAGTGAGGCATATAGAGCTACAATTAGTTGAAATCAAAATAAATCTACACAGAGACATATAATAATTGTGCTCACAGAAACTCAGCAGAATAACCGAATATTTCAAACTACTAGAGAAAAGACATAGATCACCTATAACAGAAAGATCATCAGAATCAGACAGGTTTCTCATCGCTAACGATAAAACCAGGAAGAGTGTGGAGTAAAGTACTCAATTTCTAAAAGAAAACAAATTGCAACATGAATTAATGTACCCTACAAAACTATCTATCCAATTGAATGGAGAGATGGGATACTTCCATGACAAAGGAAAACTAAAATTTTCGTGACCTCCGATCCAATCTGACAGAATACTCACAGATATTCTACAAAGAGGCAAAGAAGATCACAACCTCAAGAATAACAACAGAAAGGTATTACCAAGCAAGATGAGCAATTAAACAGAGGACAAAATAGGGACCTTACAGTAGGAAAATAACATGACAAAGATGACAATAGATATCAGTTACAACTGTCAATGTAAACAGCATCAAATTACAAATCAAAAGAAGTAGTGTGGCAGAGTGGATCAAGAAAGGAAATCCTGGGCCATGGAGATAGCTCAATTGAATAAGCGCTTGCCTGGCAAGTGTAAGAGTCTGAGTTCAGTCCCAGATTCTGGAAAATCAAGCAACCAAGAGAATCTAACAGTATGCTGTCTACAACACATGTAACGTCAAAAATAAAAATTATAAGTCAAAGCATGGAAAGCAATACTCAATACAGGAACGCAGAAGTAAACAGTGTTAGCTATTCTGCTTGGTAACACTGTGAACTTCAAACCAAGAGTTATTAAAAGAGATAAAGGTCACTACATACCTGTTAGGGAAAAACTGCAAGGGGAAAAGATAACAATCACAGTTTCATTTTTTTCAGAAATGAAAAATCAAATGAGCTGTAACTCAATTTTAAGGGAGGTCTGTAATATTCCATTTACAGAGATGGATCAACTAAGCAAAAAAACTGGCTATATATATATATATATATATATATATCAAAGATTATGAAGAAAATGACTTAGCAGACATTTAGATTGTTCTACACAACAGCATAAGAATGCATATTCTTCTCAGCTGAAAATTGGATGTTATCCAAATACATAATATACTAGTACATTGAGAAAACTTATGTAAAGGCAAAGGAACTGAACGTATCCCTTGCATATTATCTGGAAATAGAGCAATGAAAATTGAACTTGTTGAAAAAAAACCATAAAATCTCCATAAATACATGGAATTTAAATAACACCCTTCTGAACCATAAAGGGACACTGATAAAATAAAAGAAATTAGTCAATATATACAATCTACCAAAAATGCAAATACAACTTATTAGAACATGTCGGATGGAATGAAAGCTATCTTAAGAGAAAACTTTTGAGAGGTAAATTCTCACAGTAGGAAAACAGAAAAATCCAAAATAATCAATCTTATACGGTACCTTAAGCTCAAAGAAACAAGAGAGCAATCAAACACAAAGCCCAAGGTAGGTAGGAAATTATAAAGATCAGAGCAGGAAATTAATGCACTAATGACTAAGAAAACATTAAAAAGAATTAATAAATCAAAGAGTAGGTTGTTTAAAAGAAAATAAAATTGATATACTTCTAGTCAACTGTGTTCAAAAAGGAGAGAAAAAATTAAAAAGCATACAATAAGGAACAAAATGGGGAAAGGCATTACAGACTGTATAGAAATTCAGAAGGCCATCAGTACCTATTTCCAAAATATTTATGCTCGCAGCATGGAAAACACAAAGGAAAAACATACAGTAAATAAAATCAGAGCTATAATAAATGAAGCTCATAATCTCACTTGCTACTAAATCTAACAGAAAGAATGACAAAGTAGTATTTAATGGTAAGGAATCCAATTTATCACTCTGGAATGTTCATACAAATTTCAAACAGAAAAAACAAATTTCAAAGAAATTTCATGATTTTTACTGTGAAAACAAAAATACGCAATGTATTAATTATTGTAACCATTCTACTAAGCTGTTTTGAAACTGTATTATTGTTATTTTATCTGTTTTGCGTTTTAAAATGAATTTAAATATCAAGAAAAAGAAAATGCAAAATGAGTGGACTGATTAATAGATGCATAGGAATTATCAAAGCACTGTCAAGAAGATATGAAAATTCTCAATAAACCAGTAACTGGGAATAAAATTGAAAATGTAATCCAAAACTTACCAGCAAAAAGAAAAAAATCCCAGGTATCCATGGAGTCACAGCTGAATTTTGAAAACAATTAGAAAAAATTTAATACCGACTCTTCTCAAACACTTATTTGAAACTCAAAAGGAAGAAATTCTCCAAAATTCATTCCTGGAGGCAAATATTACTCTGATATCAAAACCAGAGACAGAGCCAATGAAAAAAAGAGAACTACAGGACCGTCTTTCTAATGAACATAGATGCAAAAGTCCTAAATAAAATACTAGCACACATAATGCAGCAAATCATAAAGATTATACAACATAATCATGTGGAATTTATCCCAGGAATCCTGAATAATTTCATATGTGCAAATACAAAAATTCAATATACCACATCAACAGAGACAAAGACAAAAATCACATGATCATCTTAATAGATGCTGAAAAAGCTTATGACAAAACATACCACTCATTTATGATTTTATAATATCTACAGAAAATTAGAATACATGGTCTTTATTTCAACAAGATGAAAGCCATGTATGGGAAACAAACAGCCAACATCATACTAAACGGACAAAGTATGAAGGCTTTCTTTAGAATCAGAAAAAGACAAGGATGTTCACTGTAACTCCCATTCAATGTAGTTCTGGAAACATTAGCTAAAGCAATTAGACAAGAGCAAAAAGATAAATGAAATAATGATTTGCAAGGAAGAAGTGAAATTAACATTATGTGCAGATGACATGACACTCTACATAAAAGACCTCCAAAGCTTCACTAAAAGATGGGAAATTTTAACGACCAAATTCAATAGTGTAGATGGACACAAAGTCAATACTCAAAAATTGATAACATTTCTATACACTAACAACTAATGCACTAAGAGAGAAATTAAGGAAAGCATGACTTTCAAAATAGCATCCCAAAAAATGATGGGATGAGCACAATAATATAAGTATTTGTGCAGGCATGCACAGACTAATTAGAGATCAATTGCACAAAAAAGTGTAATATTTATTTATAGTGAAATTTATACTATTGTGGAAAAAGAGATTAAAGAAGATTTGAGAACATAGACAGACATTTCCTTGCTCCTGAATAGAAAGAACCAACATTGAGAAAATAGCCATACTCCCACAATTGTTACCCCAATTCAATTTAATCTCAATTAAAATACCTGGTGGTATTTTAATTTCAGTATACCTCATAGATCTAGAAAAAAAGCATTGCTAAAATACATCTGGAATAGGAAGAGAGATGGATTATCAAAACCAATCCTGTGAAACAAAGGAAAGGAGAAGATATCACAATTAGTGACTTCAAATTATGCTACCAAGCTAAAATCAGCAAGTTTCAGGCAAAATTAGACCTGACGCTCAATGGAACAGATTAGAGGATGCATACATAACTACAAACACACTCAGTCCCCTAATTTTTGACAAAGGCACCAAACATGTTCACTTGGAAAAACAAAGACTCTTTTATAAATGGTGCTGGAAAAAAACTGGCTTTCCATTAAAAAAAAAAGGCTAAAATTAGATCCATGTCTATCACCATGAACTAAATTATAATCAAAGTGGATCAAATGCTTAAATATTAGAATGGAAACACTAAATCTAGTGGAAGAGAAAGTATGTAGAAATCTTAAAGACCTACCTAAATGTAGACAGTTTATGAAAACAAACCAAACTGGAAGTACTTCAAGGAATCCACAAATGAGATCTCATCTTTTTGAAAAGTTTCTAAACATCAAAAAAAATAATAATCATCACAGTAAAAGAAAGCCTACCAGGAAAAAAAATTATCCACCTCTCCCTCAGACCAAGGACTTGTATGTAGAACATTAATGAGTTTTTAAAAATCAGGCACCCAAAATTCAAAGATGAAATACGGGCATCTGAGATGAATACACATTTCTCAAAAGAAACAACACAAATGGCAAATAAATGGCCAAAATCTTTGGTCATTTGAGAAATGACAATTGAAACAATATCAGCATTCTATCTCATCTGAGAAAAAAGTTACTATCTTCAAGAAGTCATTCAATAACAAAAGCTGGAATGGCCATGGGGGAAAAGAGACCCTTCTCTGCTATTGGAACGAATGTACAGTGGTACAACCACCATGACAGTCATTGAGATTCCTTAAAATGTGGTACCATTCAACCTAGCTATTCCCCTCCTGGGTATTTTTTAGAAGAATCAAAAACATCACACCACAGTGATTAATTTGTCATTAATTCTTCATAAAATATTCATATTATGGGTGTGAACACTGCAATAACTTGGGCTGTGGAACCTCTACACAGTATATGGAAATGAGCAAGGTTTGCTAGCTGCTGGAGCCACTGCTCCTCCCTTTTTGCCTCTTGATGTTTACTGTCTTCTGATGCCATAAACTGCTACCCTCTGCTATGTGGCACTTTGTTGAAGCCAGGTAAGTGTGAACTGAAACCTCAACAAAATGTGAGCTTAATAAACCTTTAATCCTTAATTTTGGGTGTTGGGTATTTTATCCCAGCAACAAGAGCAAAGTAACCTAGATAAATGCCGCAACGTATTTTTTTGTATATTTGTCATTTATGGATGCTATTTATTCAAACACGGTTACTTCAAATATGATGAGTCTTAGTCCATGTGAGCAAAACTATTTCCTTCAAAGCTTGTATGACAAAAATTTTCGAACACTTACTTAGGCCTTCTTTATGATTAACATGGAAGTAAATCCACCTTGTTTCTGAGTGAATAAAGTTCATAAATATGTTCAAATAACAAAATGTTAAATAATGCATAAATATCTTATTTCTTCTATTGCAGAACACAAATATTAAAAGCGAACATACTCATGTATCATATACATTTTTGTTTGTTTTAGAGATATTTTCCATAATTTCATTCATATTAATTAACTCATTCTGCTTCAAGCAGAACAATACTTCATTATTATTATAATCAAGTGGATGTAAATACAGAAGAAAAAAGAAAATGAATAAGGGAGTTATTTATTTATTTACTTTTATTTTTATTAATTATACTGAGAAACAGCAATGAGATAGTTCAACCCGCATTGATAGGAGAGTTTAAATAATTAATACATGCATATTGTTGTCTTAGTAGTTGTTATTCATAGCACAAGATGTAAACATGATATCCTGTCCAAACACTATTAGTACAAATCTTTCTTCTCATTAAATTAAGCAAAAGAAGCACAGTAGCTTTCCTAAATATTCTGTATATACAAACACAAATTGTTCCTTCCTTTCTATCCACTCTTTCGTTTACTTCTGTCAGAGATGGGTATTCTACTGGTATCTAAATACTGTAGGTTCCTTGAATTCAGCAAAACAATCCAACACAGTCCCCCAGTCCATGAAAGTAGTGGGTTATCTGCAGAAGTTTATAACTTGAGAATTTCACAGCTAAGCATACTAATATGCCTTTAATTGATATTCCTCATTTAAATCCTATTCTGATGGATGGTTAAGACCAAGATAAAGCAAGACCTATAAAACAAGAAATATAACTTTTGTATCTGATAAGGTCAGTCAAGTCCCCTCATTATTTATTCCGTAACCCTGTACCACAATTTGCAGATCTTTGTCAGTGTCAGCTTTGAGGATGAGTCATGGTCATTGCTTGACCAATTTGCTCTGTGTGAAAGCCTGAGAGATTGTTTTCTGTTCAAGTGACTCTCCTTAGGCACACTCTACATCATCGATCACGTTGCTCTTGGACCCCATAATATCCTTGATCAGAAAATTTAGAAACAACTGAGTTACATGATGTTACAGTATAGGTTCCCCTACATCCTGTGTCTTCACTGACCTTGAAAGGCTAGGGTCAAAATGTTGGCTATCCTGTAAGCCCTTCTATTTCCCTAGTTTTTGGTCGCAAACCTAGGTTGCTAACCCTCCCGTAGAGAAGCTTATTATTCTACAACATATGCATTTGGATGTAACTTCACTATCTGCCTGAATATCAAAGATTTGGAAGCAGCAATGGGGGAAACCCTTCTCTTGGCCTTCCAGTGTGGTTCACCTGAGTTCCGGTAGGAAACACGGCAATGGGAGGGGTCTTCATCCTCTGTGCCTTTCAACTGAGCTTCTGCAGCTGAGGTGTCAATTGGATGTTGCCCTCCTCCACTGTGTATTTTTTTTTTGAATTCTAAGATCTCACAGAGGAATCTGTAGTGAATTTTGTTGCTGAATTATCAGAATTCACCAAGTTATTTGCAATAGTTTGTGTCCATCATCCTTTTTCCATTAGGGAATTCATAAATTCAAACATTTAGTCCACAAATTCCTGTTTACTATTAATGAAATATTGATAACTACAATCCTAAGGATTCAGCAGAGAGAAGTCTTGCAATTTTTTAGCAATGAATGTACAAGTATTATCAATTCCTTCATGTACTCTGAAGTGAAACTTTATTTTTTAATAATGATACTGATTTCAAGTTTCTGTAAGCTTTTGATTACATCTAGAAATTTGCAATTTGTCCTCCAAACAAAATGTGTTACTGATCTTCAGTTTTCCCTTCTAAATATAAGTAAAACTTTGTAAATGATATGTATTTATAAATTTTTTTAATTAGATATGCATCAGTAGCTCCTGTTTTGCTGTCACTGGATCTTACACAAGGGTACATCCAAGAAATTTGAAGAAAAATAACATAGCAGGAATGCACTTTCATGGTGCACTAGATTATTATACTTTATAACTCTGGCTTACTTTTCATCATCACTTTTAGAACGCTGCAACTCTTCTCTTTTCACTGATGTTTTATTATCTAAGTGCACTCACGGGCTAATGCTGAGCGATGGGGAAACAAAAGATATACTGCAATGTAGGTGACACATAAGAGATTCATTTTTATTATTTCTTTAATTATTGTTTACATTTGATTTTAATGGATTGGAAAGTGGTGTGGATTTGTTGTATCTGCACATTCATTTTCTTAAGTTAATGCTTGACAAATCTTTCCTGTTACCAGAGCTTCACTATGATTTCAAATACTAGTGAAATTTTTCCAGTAGAGTTCAGGATTGTGCAGATGAAAAATACCCACTTGTCTTGGTATAATACAGATCAGATCTTCTTGCCTATTTTAGAGCCATTCAGATTTATAAGAGATGAATTTTTGTGAATTTGGGATCCACCTCTCAACTTACAGTATACTTTTGTGTAAGTTTCTGCAAATCTCTTTTATAGAGTCTCATTTGTTCTAATCTCCAATAAAATGAAATGGATTTTGATATAATTTGGATTCAAATGAATTGCAGTCACTTCCCACCCTCATGGTGGAAGGGAACTTGGTTTTGAATATGAGGTATTCTCAAAAAAGAATGTTTAAATTAAATGTTTTGAAATTATTACATGAAAGACACATTTTTTTTTACCCCTAACCTAGTCTTACTTTTAACACACTTGTTCACGTTCTGCATTAGTTCTGGAGCTATATTTTCCTGAGTGCTTTATGATGTATCCTCGAAATTATGTTAAATGCTACTCCTGACTGCTGTCCATGAGCAGAAAGCTTCCAAAAATACTAAGATGTATCCTCATTCAATCTGAAGTTTTGGATCTGGCATCATACACCATATGGCTTTCTTGTATGGTGAAAATGAGCACACAAGCTAGAGTCAACTTGAGTAAAGCAGCAGTGGCATGAAGAATCCAGGAGTGACAGACTAGCAAGGAAGGGGTACACCTGGAGCCCAAGAAAGCCCGACAGATCAGCCACCACTGTCACAATGGAGATGCATAAATATGTGGCAAATAATGCCTTTAGTCCATGATGATCCAGAGTAAGATACAGGAGAACACATTCTATATATGGTATTTTGCATGATTCATTCTGCTTAATGTTGTTTTATAGAAATTTAGGCTTAGTAGGAGATCTGCCATGAAACGAAAGAGAAAGATGAATCCCTCTGTCCTAGAGCACATCTTTTTCAACCTTTAACTCAAGAAATACTTAGTATTTGTAAATTCTATTTATTTTCTGAACTTCATACTAGTCCTTGTGTTGATCAATTTTAGTAGGTTGATTTTTTTGGACTTACATCAAGAGGTTCTGTCTCAAGGCTTCTGTTCATCTCTATAGAGCCGTAAAAGCCTCACAATCATTCACATATTTATTAGCATTTCATTTCAAACCATGGAATTAAACCAAATTCTTCCAACTCATATACAAAGAGTCATTAAATGGGTTGGGTTCTCAGGGAATAATTTTATGATATGACGTGTGTAGCAACAAAAATGACGCTTGTCTTGGAGTATCCAACTAGCACCTGATACTGTACAGTAAGGTTCCTCAGCAAATGAAGTATAAATACACAACTGACTGGAATATGATTAAGCAATGATGTGATTTCCCTTTATACATTTCTCTTTTAATACACATTCTATCTATTTATCTGTTTAAAACTGTGGTATGTTCAGAACATTTAAAGACTGAGGAAGCAGAATACGTCAGCCCATCAATCAACTTCTCAGTGGCTTGTTATCAAAATAATCCTCCATCCTACTGGGCCTGATTTTAAGAGAAAAGATATTAGCTAAAGGATATTACTCATTGAATTCATATAGTTGGCTAAGGCATGGTCTTAAACTATCCTTTTAATTACCTACTATCAACTTTCAAGAAAAACTGATATTTCCAAAAGCGTTTTATACCTGTATATATTACTCATATTTTATATATTCATTCACGTTACTATTCTACTCAAAACCATAGATTTTTCTTTTCTCTTTGGCAGAACCGGGGACTGAACTCAGGCCCTTGTGCTGGCCAGGGAAGCGCTTATTCTACTAAAACATGTCCCCAGACCCAATAGTGTTCTTCATAAGAGAGTTGTTATATATTTCAATTCTGCACAAACTCGCTATTCTCTGCTTTATGACTAGACCTCAGAATGTTCAATGACAACATTTTCCCAGAGGGCATGCCACTGATATTAAAGATTTAGATAGTTATTACTCTTCAAGCATTTATGGAGTGGCATATTGTCCGCTTAAAATTATGACTGAGGTCCCAGTGAGTTTAATTACAGAAAAAAGA
The DNA here is from genome assembly GCF_000260255.1 of Octodon degus. Classification (NCBI taxonomy): domain Eukaryota; kingdom Metazoa; phylum Chordata; class Mammalia; order Rodentia; family Octodontidae; genus Octodon; species Octodon degus. The sequence goes on from NW_004524930.1 coordinate 442,183, forward strand.
AAACACTTTGGAGATTCAGCAAATGAATAATTCAAAAACACATGTTATGATACAGATAAATGTCTACCGTCATTGCCCTAACCACTGGGAGGTTTAGTTTGCACCACTATATGTAGTATTGTGTTCTTAGGAATAGAAAAACTCAAATAGTAAAAAAGTAGGAATTAAATGTCATCTCCATACTTAGTCAATCTTAAATTCAGGTATGGTATGCAAAGACTGGCCAGTACATTTGGCTGGTATTACCCATAATGTCATTATTTTACTTTGGCAGGTTTGACATATCAATTGAATGTAAAAATGTGTATCATGAATTTTTGAACCCAAATTTATTATATAACCTCAAAATGGATTTTCCTATTGCCTTCTGTTTAGTCAAAATTGTCCAGCAATGCATATTTGGAGCTTAATTGTGTATAATTAAATCCAGATTTCATGTAATTACTGGAAATACTTGACATTAATTATTATTAAAGTCACAATAATTTAGAAAAATAGCCTTTCTTCTCCGGAAGTATGCTGAATCAGTCCTTTAAATAGGCAAAGAATGGGAATATCTGGAGTGGGGAGAAACGATAGCTGTGTGTCACTGTCCTCTGTATTTTCAGTGATGGCATCACCCATGACTCGTTTACCATAAATGAACGTGAAAAGAGCTCCAAAATCCAGAACGGGAAACAAGCATCAAATTCCCTAAGCAGGTAAGTCCGGAGAGGTATTTCCTGTTAGATGTGTTATGATAGTTTAGTGGGTACGTGGGTACTCATACTCTTTCTAAAATTCTGTGATTTAATTCATTAGGAGGACTTCTATCATTGGAAAATTATGTGAATATTTATTCCAGGCTTTAATATTCTTCTTGAATATTTTGACATTATAAATAGCAAAAAAAGTTTTGAAGTGTAACTATAAGGGACATGTTTAGAGTTCACGTACTTGCAAATATCTTCATAAGACCAGCGAAGTATTCTTCTAGAGACTATGTAGATGTTGAACATTAAAGGATAAGATTTTTTTCTTTAGAAGGTGATTATGTAATTTGGAAGAGCTGTCAGTAAGTCTCAATTAAGGAAGCTATTCCTTCAACTCATAGGAGTGGAATGGAAATCAATGAGGACACAAATGAACCACTAGACTCAACATAGGGTAGGAGTTCATCTAAGAAGCAATGAGAACTGAGGCAGGCTGCCTGTATTTAACAAATGTTAGGTCAAAAGAGAGAGTGTTTCAACATGCCAACATATTGTACAAATATGTAGAGAGAATGGTGCAAACTGAAGAAAACAGAGAAACTGGTGAAGGGAAGAAAAATTGGTGAAGTAGAAAATGAAAGAGATATCAGAGGATTCGGTATTATTAAGAGTTGTGGATATAAGCAAATCTGCAATTCCAGAATTATAAGCCTTACTGAGGTAGGCAGAAAACCCTTGTTTTTGAAGAAGTAGTAGGACAGAATTTATTAATTAAACTGAAGTAAAGATAATTGGAGTTTAGAAGTAAATATTAGTAGTAGGATCACTTGAAGATGTAAAGGGTAGTGATTATTGACCTACTAAAAGTATATTTTCCATTCTAACTGTGACGGTTCCCTCTACTCTGTGTCTGCTGTCAGTAAGTTCTTCTCTCTCCTCTTGTTGCCTTCTCTTCCTTCTCTTCCTGCTCCTTCTCCTGCTGCTCTACTTCTTCTTCTCCTCTTTCTTGTACTAGCCACATATAATTGTTCCCTTTCTGTCATTTCAATTCCATTCTACCAAGAACACAACCAAGGTATAAATCACAAACTCCAGTCCTACTTGTCTGAATAGAACAAATATGCACCAGATATGCAACCAATCTATCCACTTCCATATTACTCATGTTCACATACTGTAATACATTAATAAGTGGATAGGTATATACTATTTTTATGTGTGTTTAACAATAATACTCTGTCACACATAATTGTCTGCTTTAATGATTACTTGTGAAATTTCAATAAGAGAACTGACATAATTGAAATTAACTTATAAAAGATGACTTCTACTTTTAAGATATTTTCTATGCTTAACCATTTCTTTATTATAATTCAATTTAAATTGTATCTTTAGAAATGTTATTAAAATAATACACAAAACACTTTTTACATGTGTACTTATCTGCTAATGCTTTCATTTCCAGAATATACATTATAAAGAATGATATTGATATGAATGGTGTGTGGATTTTGCCTTCACAAAATATTGTTAAATTGTGACCCAAAAATTATAAAATTCAAAGAAAGGAAAATACACTTTTGAAATTTCACTAGTCACTCTTAAACTGCTATCACAGTTAAAATATACTATCTCTGAAGTGATATTTGTATGTTTTCCTTGATCATTTTCTCCTTACATGTGAAGGGCAGCATCTTATGTTTACTGGTCTTGTGGATATATTTTTTTTCTTTCGTTGCCTTTGTTTATCATCTCTCTACCCTGCTACTGATCTGTATTTTTCTTTTTGGAAAAAGGAATTCAACTGAGGATCTTGAGCTTGCCAGGGAAGCACTTATGCCAGTGAGCCATCTCCCTGGCCCCTGTATTTTATGAATTAATTTCTTCAAAGCTTTTGTATAATTTAGATAGGAATTTTTTATGTTCCCTAAGACACACTCCCATTCTTCAAATACTTTTTCTACTTATGCATGTTATCAATAACTAATGATTAAAAACAAAGTGAATAGAGCAATTTGTCTGTTTGAGGTACATTTTATTAATTAAATAAATTAATCTACCACAGGATTATAGAAAGACACTTCTCCTTCATGAACTTGAAATAAATATAATGTATGTCTTATCATTTTTAAATTAAACCTAATTGATCCTTACTTTAGTATACACAGTTAATTCCATGTGCATATACTTTAGTTTCCTAACAGAAACAATGCTGTGATGTCATTCTTTCATAATGAACCTTTCCAACATATGTCTCCAATTACTTTTTGATACTGTATTATAATTTTCTTTTATCTTCAAGAGTACAATCTAGAGCAAGTAAAACAAAAGCAAAAGACACAAGGGCCTTAATTCAATCCCCAGTTGTACAAAAAAAAAATAATAAAAACAAAAGCAAGACAGAAGCAAGGTAACATGTTACAATATATATGTTACAGATTTTCAAAACAAGAATACCTGATTAACAGTGACTGATATGTTATCTATTTATATCATCAAATCTGGTGCTTTAATTAACAGGCATAGTTAGGCAAGATGGAACATATGATTGAATATTGCCACAGGCTTTCAATAAATCTTATATTTAAATAGAGCACAAATTAGTAGTAAAGCAGAAAAAATGGCAATTGACACAGATTTTTGTTTAACAAAGTAATATGAATTTCACTGTATTTGTTATGTGATACATAGTGTTGTGTTCCAACCAGTTATTCATATTACCACACATATGCATCTAAAATTGGAAAAAGAAAATAAAAGAAATAAATATATAATAAACTAAGAAGAAAAAATGCATAAACAATTGAAAAAAGCATGCAAAACTTTGCTTCTTTTCAAAAACCAGCAGTTCTGGGAATGCAGCACCTTTCCTCTCCAGCTTAGCACTTGACTTCCACCAAATTGCATAGAAAAATCTCTGACAAGACTGGAACATAAAAAGTGATAGCACCTATCAATAAATTGATAAAACTACCCTTAACATTCAGAAATCACACTAATTCTATGTGCAGAGAATGTTGTACTCAGCAGAAAGACTAAGACATACAGAGGGAAATATGGAGCAACGGAACAACGTGACTGAGTTTGTCCTCTTGGGGCTCACTCAGAGCGTCCTGGGTCAAAAAATATTATTTGTTGTGTTCTTGCTAATCTACATGATAACAATGGCAGGCAACCTACTCATTGTCCTGACTGTGGTGCTCAGCCCAGCCTTGGATGCCCCAATGTTCTTCTTTCTTGGCTACTTATCATTTATGGATGCCGTTTTTTCCAGTACAGTTACCCCACAGTTGATTAAAGACCTACTCTATGAGAAGAAAACAATTTCCTTCGAAGCTTGCATGACACAACTATTTTTAGAACACTTATTTGGTGGTGCTGATGAAATACTCCTGGTTATCATGTCCTATGACCGCTACGTGGCCATCTTCAAACCCTTGCATTATATGACCATCATGAACCAAGAGCGGTGTGCTATGCTCATCCTCCTGACCTGGGTTGGGGGTCTTCTGCATGCTACCCCACATGTACTTTTTGTTTACAATCTTCCTTTCTGTGGCCCCAATGTGATTGACCACTTTGGCTGTGACCTGTACGCCTTAATAAATCTTTCCTGCGCAGACACCTATATAGTCAGCCTCACTGTGCTAGCCAATGATGGGGTGATCTCTGTCACCATTTTCACAATCTTAATGGTCTCCTATGGGGTCATTCTGCAATCCATGAAGAACATGAGTAAGGAAGGGAGGCGTAAGGCCTTATCCACCTGTGGCTCCCATATCACAGTAGTCATCCTGTTCTTTGTGCCTTGCATTTTTATATATGTGAGACCTCCAACTACATTACCCATTGATAAATACTTGACCGTGTTTTACACCATAATCACCCCTCTGTTGAACCCCCTGATCTATACTTTGAGAAATGCAGAGATGAGAATTGCCATGAGGAAGATCTGGACAAGAAAACAAAATTGAACTTATTTCACTTATTTGAAATGAAGATTTAGTTCTTCTAGGAAAGTCATAAATGATTATTTCTGTATGCTAAACTTTTCCTCAGGTCAATTATCTGAAAAATAATGAACATAGATTATGTGAATTCTTGTAAAAATCTACATATATTCTTAAGGCTATCAGAATTTGTTAAGAAATCACATATTATTTGTTTGGTTGAAATGTTTCAGTAGAGACTCTCAATTTATGTGCTGGAATTAATGCTATCAACCTCTTTTACTTCATGAGAGTTTTTTTATGTTTGTTGCAAAACCAAAGTTCACATATATTTTTGAACTACGCAGGGAAAACTAATCATACATAAACATGAGAATAGAAGTTAAATGATTTGAACTAGAGAGAGGAACGATTGTAACTAGGAGAAACATCAAGGTTCAAAGGGAGCAATGGAGGAGGAGATTTTGTAAAAATGAAGATATGTTCTGTATATCCCCAACTACTCTTAGTGAATGTGTGCAATATGTACTGCTCATGCATACTAATAAAAATATTTTCAAAGCACAGAATGAATTTGTTTCTTTTCTTTCTTTCTTTGTTTTTTTTTGTTTTGTTTTGTTTTTTTGTTTTTTCTTAATGAAGTGTTGAATTAAGACCCTTGCGCTTAGCCAAGGAAGCACTTATTCTACTCAACCATTTCCCCGGCCCTTCAAAAAAGGAATTTATATAGGATCATAATTCTAGACTAAGAAGGCATCTCCACATTGATTTTCACAGTGGTTGTACTAGTCTGCACTCCCCTCAACAGTGCAAAATGCTTCCTTTTTCTCCACATCCCCTCCAACATTTGTTATTTGCTGATTTCTACTTGTTAGACATTCTTTCTGGCATGAGGTGATATCTCAGTGTTTTTTTAATTTGAATTTCTTGAATGATCAGTGATGAACATTTTCCATATGTTTACTTTCCATTTCTATTTCTTCCTCTGAGTAGTGTATATTCAACTCAGATGCCCATTTTTTCTTAGGGTCTTCGAATTTAGTGTGGCTGATTTTTTAAATTATTTATATGTTATAGATAGAATACATTTGTAGGAGGGACAGTCCGCTGTATTTTTCCCCAGTTTGTGGGTTTTCTTTTTACTTTGTTGGACACTTGTTTGGAGGTACAAAAAATTTTCAAATAGATTAATCCAAATTGTTGATTCTATGAAATATCTCCTGTGTAGTTTTTGCTTTCTTCACAAACTCTCTAAGTAACCCAATGTGTGTAAGATTTCTACTGATATTTTCCACCAGATTTAGTGATTTTTTTTTGCTTTGTTTTGTTTTGTTTTTTGTCTTTTGGGTTTTTTTTTTTTTTTTTGCGCGGAACTTCGGATTCAACACAGGCGCTTGTGCTTGCGAGGGAAGCACTTATTCTCCTGAGCCATCTCCCCAGCCCCAGATTTAGATTGTCTAACTTAATCTTTGATCAATTTTGACAATAGCTTTGTGCATGGTGATAGGCTCGGGTCTAGTTTTAGCCTTCGGCATGGGCAAATTCGGCTATTGACACGCCCCACCCCCAGGTATTTTTCCAGAAGAACTAAAAGCATCATAGCATACTGATAAATGTGCACCCATGTTTATAGCACTGTAGTTTGTCATAGCTAAACCTTAGAAACAAACCAGATATGCATCAACTGAGGAATGGATAAAGAAAGTGTGGTTTCTTTACACAATGGAGTATTATTCAGCTATAAAACAGGATAATATCAGTCTTTTGTCAGTAAATGGATGGAACTAGAAAACACATTCTTAAGTGAAGTAACTCAGATTGATGTGTGCAAACACTGTATTGGCTCCTTAGTGTAAGACCCTGAAACATAAAAATGGAATATGAAGGATACAATAGATCCTGAGAAAAGGGAATAAACTTATGCAAATGGTAAGAGTTACTGAGATGAGGAGAAGAACAGGAGAGGGAGAGGATGAACAAGGTTTACCCTTGTATGCAAGGATGATGGATAGGATAACTGCACTGTGCAATTCTACTGATCTATGGAAAGGACCAGATAATACTTAATTTGTTTTGTCTACTTTTTCATTTTTTGTACCTTTTCTCTTCTTCATTCCTTACACATTTCTTTCTCTTTTTATTTCTTCTTCTATATTTACATTCTTATATCCTCTTCCAATTTTACATGCTTATGAATAACTGATTGGAAGACAACACTACGTATTGCAGCAAATACTATGAAATTCATATTACTTTGCTAAGTGAAATTTTGTATCAGTTATAATTATTTATGTTTTAATTCTTATTTATCCTCTCTGTTTAAAAAATGAAATTCTAATGTGTATGATACATTTTGTCACAAGGAAATACTCTAAATATACAGATATGTTTCTTTTCTGAGAATTCCAGGAAATAATGCTACATAACATATATATTTGAAATAAATATCTTATTATTTTGTTTTGTTAGACTCTAAATTTACTTTCCCCCAGAGGTCATTTTATCTTATTTTATTTCATTTCATTTTATTTTGAAGTGTAAGACCAGAAGCAAAAACAAATAGAAGACACAAAGAAACAGGGTCACATACAACAATATATATGTTGCAAATTTTTAAAACAGGAATCTCTAACAAGTGTTATTATATTATCTATTTTTACGGTCAAATCATTTGATCCCATTAACAGATATACTTATACAAGACTAGACAAATAATTGAATATTAACACTTGCTTTCAAGAAATCTTAATTCTTTTCCTTGTCTTTTCTTAAAATTTACTTTAAAGAGAGTGTGATAAATGAGAAGACATTAGAAATGCTACACATGTAGCAGACCATGATGAGAGTTATTCAACCATGGGATTTGTATTGCACTTTGCTGTACTTGATGTGAGACAATAAATATAAATATAATGCTATAGTGTTATCCAGCACTTTGTGCTTGAAGAGGAATAATTCTTTACTGTTAATAAAATCAGAAACAATCAATAAATTTTATCTTTTTTAAATTTAGGGCAGGGGGTATAGGGTCTCACTATGTAGATCAGACTCTTAGTGTTCCTCCTGTTTTCAGCCAACTAAGTCCTGGGATTACAACGCATGCCAACACACCCTGTCTCCATTGCCATCTCAGCACACCCCCAGAGAGGGGCCATGCATGGCATGCTGGGAATCAAACTCTGGGTGCTGCTTTCTGTATAAGGAGGTATTTTTGTCCACTGAGCTTTCTGGCTGGCCCATAAGAAGTGATAAATTTAAAGAGCATTAAAGATCACATATGTTTGATATGATATTAACATGACATTTTCCATTTCTTTGCACTTGTTTTTCCTATAAAAATTAATTCATCAGGGATAAACAGATTACAATATTTTACATTCATTTAGTTTATTTAATTTTAAATACTTGTGGAACATTGTGTAAGATATTTTGTCTCCAATTTCTAATTGACTTCCTTATTAACATACACAAAATCTATAAGATTCAAATTATTTCACACATACAGCATTGCATGCCATGAATGGTGTGCTGTGATTTTGTCAATATTCCATTCATGCTTCTGGATACATATTACAGGCCCATATCTTATTATCTTCTTCAATTCCTGTTGCTATAAATGCCCTAAATATAAAGCTACCGGAATTTGTAATACACTTTTTCTAAAGGTAAACTAAGCTTTCTACATATTTGAATCAAGTTCCTCAGAAGTAACCATTCCTCATCTCTCCTCATGAGTTTAGATTTCACCTGAAAATTGTTAACTGTGTGGCCACCAAATTTTTCTGCATTGAAGAGCATGAATTTTCAAAATGTTCTTTTCATTAGCTCCTCTTATTTGTCCAAAATGTTGGGATTCACCTGCTATCTATAAAAACAAAGAGCAGTTCATTTATTTTGGATCATATTGATGTCTCATAGTATCCTTTTTTTAAACCAATGGGCCATATTTTGAAGGTAGAAAGTTTTTACATATTTTATTTATGCTTATCTTAGACTATTTGTTTTCAAAGATTTGACCTCATGTTGTTCTATTGTGCTATTTTCCCAGAAAATATGTTCTACATTGCTATTCTTCTCCTGGCATCTCTGTAGGTGCCAAACTCCCCTCAGTTAGGCATGAGGTCTCAGTGAGTTTAATTAAGATATATCACCTTGGACATGGAACAAGTGAAGGAATCAACCACATACACTGTGGATTCAACATGCATGAACTGTCCCCAGGCATTTGTCATTCTTCAGGGACTGTTTTGCTGTATGTACACGCACTCAATTGTGCTCTTAGACATCAAACCTACAGACTGAAACTGTAATTTAACAAGGATCATGGGGTTCTCTCCACTCTTCACCCCTCCAAGGCAAATGTGGCATTTGAAGGGAGGATGATATAGTTTTCTGGGAATTATACATTATAAAACCTGTTTCATTGTTTCTTATTTTATGAAAGAGAAATAGTAAATATGTGTTTTAGTAAAGCATGGTTCATTATCTAATTAAATTAACTATAAGACATGTAGTGGCTACTTAATATTGGGTTTTGGTCAAATATTGCCAAAATGGAACTTTGAGTATATCTATTTTTTATAATCAATTATCAGGTTTCTTGAGTTTATATGGAATTCATGCCATCAACTTTAACAAATACAACAACTTAATACAGAAACTCTTTTCTATAAATTGGATAAATTGTGCTTCCTGCAAGTACAGCAACATTGGTCAGGGAAAGCATCTCCAGATGAACTGGTGGTGTGTGTGATACTTTACTCTCTTTATTCCAAGAGACATCTGTGTGTAAAGTTGTTGTCATTAGGACCCATAAAATACATGAATTCAGCCCCTGGACTGAAGGACTGTCTCCTCATTTGCATGTAAGTTCATAAGGATATGGATGTATCAAATTCTGAAATAGAGTTATCTGTATGCAACAACAGTAGATTTATCGCAATGGAATGCATAATCTTTTCAAAATTCCATAGGATTATGACACTCGGTTACACCATTTTGTCCTTTGTTATGGATAACATATGGAAAAATAAATTCTGATGTTTAATTCTTCTCATAATATTATAAAAACAAATATTCTTCTATAACATCAGTGTTTCTATCAATTAATTTTGAGTGTAAGTATGTGGCATATTTTTGTGGTTTTTTACCATAATTTTATTGATAAACAAATAGCAATGACACAGTTTCAAATCAGAATTGGTAGGACAGTTTCAATAATTCACACATGGGCTGGAGAGATGGCTCAGTGGTCTAAAGCACCTACTTAGAACAAGCTTGGCAAGGCATCAGGGACCGCGGTTCAATCCCCCAGCACCACATGCCAGCCAGCCCCGCCCCCTGGTGGGCTGAGCTGGCCACACACACACACACACTATCTCTCTCTCTCTCTCTCTCTCTCTCTCTCTCTCAAATAAATAAAAATAAAAAAAAAATAATTCACACATTGCATAAGTTCTTCCTAGTAGTTAACTGTTGTACAAGATGCGGACATGATATCTTATTTACAAACACCATTAGAAGAATTCACTCTATTCATTAAGAGAATGTTACTATATATCTATCCTAACCACTTTGAATACACGGATACAAAATGGATATTCATCTCTATACCCTTTTTTTTAAAGTTCCATTATTTGAATATTATAGGTGTGTAAACTCAGAAAAATATTCTAAGTGAGTCCAGTACCCCATAGTAATATTGGGTCTTCCGCTTGACTCGCAATGTCAGAATACTACAAGGCTACTGCGATAAAATCAGCATTGTACTGGCAACAAAATAGACCTGATGATGCAAGGAATAGATTAGAAGACGCTGAAGCCACTATGAACACACTCAGCCACCTTATCTTTGACAAAAGGGCCAAACATACTCACTGGAAGAAAGATAGCCTCTTTAACAAATGGCGCTGGAAAAACTAGCTCTCTACATGACAAATACTCAAACTAGACCCAGGTCTATCACCATGCACTAAACTAAAATAAAAATGAATTAAAGATCTAAACATTAAAGCAGAGACACTAAATCTCCTGGAAGAGAAAGTTGAAGAAAGTCTTAAAGACATAGGGGTAGGCAAAGACTTCATGAAGAGAAATCAAATCGCACAGGAAACAGTTGAAAGAATTAAGAATTGGGAACTGCTCTTACTGAGAAGTTTTTTCACATCAAAAGAAATTACCAATAAAATGAAAAGGCAACCCACAAATTTGGAAAAAATCATGACCAGTAAGTACTCAGACAAAGGTCGGCTCTCTAGAATTTATAAAGAAATAAAAAACACTAAGGCCCCAAAATTAAAAGACCCAATCGAGAAATGGGCATCAGAGAGGAACACATGATTTTCAGAGGAAGAAATTAAAGAAGCGAGTAAATATATGAAAAAATGCTCCACATCACTAGCCATCCACAAAATGCAAATTAAAACGACATTGAGATGTGTATGGATTCCAATGTCTTATGAATCTCTCTTATGTTCTTTATAAAATAAGCTTTAAAAAGATAAAGACAATAAAATAGAAAAATGTCAGAATTTTGGAAAGCAAGTGCTAATAATCGATGATTTCTCCAATCTTGCATAACTATTTCAGTTACCCAAAGCAACAGATCTGATGACAAAAATATAAAATGTAACAACCATTGTTAATTAGCCATTCTAGCTTTCAAAATCTTTAGCATATGTATTGATGAATGCTGTCCTATTTCTGACTTTTTCCACTATTTGTTTTTGCTTTTGTTTTGACTCTTCAAAGTAAAATTAAAAAATGAAAGCAATAAAGGATCAAGTAACGAGAGGGATCAAGTAGGCCTTTCGCTTAATATAGAAAATGTATTTACTACTAAGAGATGAAAATTGAGGTGGGTTCATTAAAGAAAGAAATGTGGTTTCAAGGTAAGATTTTCATCCACCATGTAGATATGCTGCCTACAAAGGACACAAAATGATTAGTAGTGGATAAGTGGGAAAACTGATGATGTAGAAAATGGTGGTGTCCTAAGAATGATAAAATTCTACTGCATAAGCAGAGCAATGGGATGTAATTAAACAAAGATAATTAGTATTTCTTTAGATCAAGGGGGCTGAATTTATGAAGTGAGTTTGAAGAATATGTCAACAAACTTACATTATGATAGGAATTTCTATGATAATGTGTACTGGAAGCAGAGCCAGTGAACATGGATTCTAATAAGGTATCATCTTTTATTGTTTCCCTTGACCCCTGTCCTGCTCTTCCTTTTCTTCCCCTCTCTTCCTTCCCTATGGCTCCCCCTGCCTGTCTTACTCCTCAGACTGCATGTCCCTCCTGTCCTTTTACCATTTCACACATCACCCTGCTCCTTTCTGAACCAACACAGATCTAGACCATGCTTTTCTGAAACATGTATAGGAAATGTATTTACGAAATATAGGTAATGTGTTTACATACATTTCACATATGCCCATATTACAATTTATATAGATCCGGGAAAAACATTGAAAATTGAATATATAACATTGCATATATACATATAGGTCTTTAATATTCCTTTTATATTAAAATGTTTGCATTAATGCTTTTTTAAATATAAAAATATCTTTATTTAAATTTTTGGAAAATGTGTTATATATAATGTGCATACAAATTAATGAAAAAAAATTCAAATTGTTGGACATGCCGACAGAGTACAAGAAATGTGGGCGCTTACCATCTTTTTCAAAATTTCATTTCTTCAAACATGAAGCTATCAACTCTGATACTTAGAAGGCCTAATCTTTCCTGTCCTTTAAGTCCTTTTCACAACTTATTATAACGCATACATTTCAAAAATTTTAATAGACTGTCAGATATTCTTTTTGATCCAAATTTGGGAAACTAGGTTCAATGCATTAAATACTATCAAGAGCTTATATTCTCACCAGCTCGGTTTTTGCTGCTCCCAAACTGGACTATTGTACGTAAATATTTTCACTGCTATGCAGAGACATTAAATGACAAGGCATCACATTACTCACATGGCTACAAACTTACACTTTGGAGGCTCCTTGTGCACAGCATATCATGGGTAGTGGGAACCCTGGAAGCCACAGATCCTCCCAAACAATTTCTTGGTAGCTGCTAACATGGGACAGCAATACCTACCTCAGTAAGTGTTAAAGGAAAGGGAACCATCACCCAGTCACCACGGATACTGACCTACTGCTCTAACTCCAACTCCTGTGACTGTGGAGGCATACATTATGAACTCCCTCACCTCATGTTCAAATCTGTTGTTAAAATTCTTTTTATGGCACCATAAGAGATGTGCAAATCACCAGAAATTTTCCTAATAGTCAACTGCTTGTTTGATCAAATCATTTTGCTCACTCGTCGACATTCTCTTGGGTTTTTGAGGTTGAAGGACATCCAGATCGCTCCTCATGGTTAACAGAATCACAACGCTTAAGCAATCACTCAAGTCACTTTTAAACAGTCTTTCTGCTTAATGCAGCTTCGACAGACACGAATTTTAACATTTCATGTGTTTCTTTAGCGCTTTTTTGCAGTTCGAAACAACATTTCATGTAAATGCATTGTACACGAACCATCATTTTTTTCTCTCTTCAAGTCTCTTCAATTGTTTATTGTTTCATAGCTCTTTTTAATTAATTTTATTGAGAAAGAAATAGCAATGAGACAGCTTCAAAACAGGTTAGTAGGACAAGTACAATAAGTAATACATTGCATATTGTCATCTTCATTGTAGTTATTCACAGTGCAAGATGCAGACATGATATCTTGTCTAAACAATATTAGTGCAAATCTTTCTTCTCGCTGAACTAGATAAACAGTATGTCTATGGAAACATATATATATATATATATATATATATATATATATATATATATATATATTTCACTACAAAATGGTCTTTCATTTATATCTCCTTTTTTTGCTTTGTTTTGTCAGAGATGTGAGTTCCATCACTGTTAGAGAAGATGTATTTGTATAGGTCTTGTTTTAACTTGGTCTTAACCAACCAGCAGAAAAGTATAACCACGAGGTGTAAAAAATGTCAAAACTATATTAATATACTGAGATGCAAAAGGCTCAAGTCAAAAACCTCTGACAACTGCCAGTTTTGCCGATAAACTACAACTATCATGGACTATTGGACTGTATTGAGATATTTTGCTGAATTCAAGTACCTACAACATTTGAACGGGGGTCAAGGATGAAAAGTTCCTTTAGAGACTTCTCCAAATATATGTGTTTTTTTTTTCTCATTCCACTACTATTGTGTAATTTCACCTAAAGTACTTATACAGCTGTCCTTATATAAATGGCAATTTTCAATTTAATAGTTTTTATATTCTATGTAGCTTTAACTTATTTTATTATTTATCCTTTAATTGTTAGCTTTTTATGTAATTGCATTAAAACAATTCTGCAAAACCATAGTGTTCACTTCTTCCTTTATACAAGACCTGTAATAACATCATCATATATTCCAGCATGCTTAACTGCTGTGCTGAAAGGTATGTATATGTTTACATTGCACAGCGATTGAGAAATTATATTCTAATAATTATAAAACTCAAATTGCAAATAAATATTCTGTTTAATTTTTCAAAAATTATATCAAAAATAAAATGCTGTTTCCAAAATTATATCTTTTTAACTTTCTTTTCACCTTAATTTAGCATTTAATCATAGGCTTTTTTTATCACTGCTTATACTTTTGAAGTTGTTTGTTCATATCCTTTGGCCACTTTAGCATTGCCTTGAGTTTGAATTAATTTTTAAAATACATTTTACTACTTCATTGCTATAAATGATTATGTTTATTAAATTAAACTCATTCATCTAAGAAATTTTTATTTTTTATTTTAAAATTATCTATATGCAATAGTTAAAATAGATATACAACTGCATTCTTTTAATTAAATGAATAGAGAGATTTGTTCTAATAGTGTTTGTGGACAGGATATCATGTTGCATCTTGTACAATGAATAGCCTCTAAAAAAACAAGGTGCAATGCATTAATTATTGAAACCGTGCAAGTAATCGATTTTGAATTGTGTCATTGCTATTTGTGTCTCAGGAAAATTATTTTTTTAAAAAGATCACATAAAAAATTGTCTATATGTACAAATGTATTAAAAGGCAGATAAAAATCTAGTTTGGAGAGATTCTTATTTATTTCATGAAGTCAGTCTATATGTCTCTGATTACTCAGATCTGCTGCCATTAGCCTGTAAGATAACTGTAGTGTATTTCTAACTGTTAGTAAACTTGTTACCCAGTTGAAGAGAACACTGCGGTGCTGGGTGTCCACTATAGGATTGATACCAGTAGGACAAGAGGCAGAACATGACAAACTATTGAGATACTGTCAGGGATGCTGTTTGGAGAAGCTATTAGAACTCTTGGAAACTGTTAATTTTCCTGGGCTGTTCTAGGTAAACTTGTCATGCTGGCTTTCCTGGTGAAGTTGACTGTTCTTACTGTTGAGGAACCCTGGACCTCATCAACACTGAGATGGCTATTGTTCATCTTACTGGAGCTCTGGTCTTTATCTTAAGCATTGCTCACAGGCTCTGGTGGAGAGGTGGTGCACTGCTCAGCCTCGTGGAGAAGCTTGTCATGTTTCTGCCCTGATGGGAACTCAGCTTTCCTCATCACTGGATGTCTCAGCTACTCTTCTCTCATTGCTGTGATACCCAAACCCAAAATGAAAGAAGGAAAGGTTTATTTAGCTCACTGTTAGAGGAGGTTTCAGTCCAAACTCAGCTGGTTCCAAGGCCGAGTGGCACACGGAAGACATCAAGTGTTCATGCGGCAGGCAAAAAGCAAGCAAGTTAAAGAGTGACAGCAGCACAGGAAGCTAGCTAGCCTCTCTCCCCCATTATACAGTAATACAAATTACCCACTCATGACCAAAGTGTAACATTCATACCTGCAATCCCAGAATTAGATCAAAAATCAATCACAGAGACCAGAAGCCACCCCATGACTGTATGAGCTTGGGGGTACAAGCAGATACAAACCCCAAAACTGGAGGAACTTGGGACTTCACTTTTGCTGAGGATGGCTGGGGTAACTTTGGTGAAGCTCTACTGCTTACCTTCAGCATTGTTTCCAGGCTTCAGTGCATATCACTCAGCCTGCGAGCACAGGTCCTTCATCCCCCTGTCATACACTTTCTAGGCTCCACCACTGACGTTTGGACCTTCCCAGCACAGATGCATATAGTGGACCTGCTAAAGACTTCGTGTAGGCTCCAGTTTGCCAACTGGACATGTAGGAGGCATTGCTATGAGCTCTTCATTCTCATATGGGCATATGCAATATATTAGGATAAAGGCCCTCAGCTATGTTATTTGATCTTTAGTGTGTAGAATATATCCTGCACTTCTTGTATGTGATTTTTGGGTCATGCATCATAAACTCAAATCATAAAATGTGTCCTGTCTTATGCTGTCCCCCTTGCAGATATACCAAACAACAAAAATCACTGAAGTTATAAAGAAGTTTCCAACTTGAATCATTGACTCTTTCAGTTCTAGAATATAATAAATCATAATTGCTATTTATGGGATACAAAACCAAGTAGCTGAAAATATAATGGCCTTATTGTAATTCATCTTGTCTGTACTTGATTTTTTTTTTACTGAGTGGAAATACAATGACACAGGACAACACATGGAACAAAGGATCAACATGAATGAGTTTATACTCTTTGGCTGACTTAGAGCCTCTGTGGTCCTACAATATTGTTTTCTGTGTTCATGATAATCTACATGGTGACAATGTCAGGCAACCTATTCATTGTCCTGACTATGGTGCACAGCCCAGCCTTGAACAACATTAAAATTTGCCTGTAGCTGTCCCCTGAAAGCTTCATGGTACCATTGTGGCATGGTTCTAAAGTTTTTGGTTCATTAATGATACAACGATTGGATTATTAGTGTCAGTACTAACCCACCAGGGGTGGATAGCCTGAAAAATCATGGATGGGAGAGATACTTCTTAACTTCTGCAACCACTATTACTCCCTTTTAGGCTTTTGCTATTTTGTAGTCTTTCACCACCATTAACTACTGCCCTCTGCCATGCTGTATTCTGACTTCTAGCTAGGTGTGTAGGACTGAAACCTCCAAAACTGTGAGCAAAATAGGCTTTTCTTTCCTTAGTTAAAGGTGTCAGCTATTTTGTCCCGGCAGTGAGAGAAAAGTAAACAAGACAGATTTTGGCACTTAGAAATGGGTTCACTGAAGTGACTACCAACCCATGTGGTTCAAGGGCCTTTGGGGATGACTTATGGGAAGACATAGGAAAGACTTGGAGATGTCATCTGAATGAGAAGCGATGGAATGCAGTCAATTGTTTTGTATGTGAAACTCTGGGTGAGCTCAGAAGACCAGAATGTTGACAGACCTCCTGCCTGTAAAACCAGCCTGAGGATGAGGAGATTGCTCAGCAGTCTAAGCACCTGACTGGCAAGTGCAAAGGATCCAGGTTTGATTCCAAGTAAAACATGCCATTCTGGGTCTGGAAACCTGAGCACACAGTACTGGAAACTGAAACTGGGTGTGGCGGCCAACACCTGTATACAAGTGCTGGGGAAGTGGATACAGGAGAAAGGACTATGATCCCAAACTACATCAAAAGACCTTGTACACAATAACTAAAAGATTTTACGGAAAAAAGGCCAAGCTGGGGAGGTTTCTTCTGGGAAGAAGGACTGCATTATTTGTTAGACCAAAGATAATGTGTGTTATGTCTTGGAAGAAAGTTTCTCTACACGTTGCACATGTTCAGAGACTGCATGAAACTGAGATTAAACATAGAAGACTGATTTATCTTGAAAGAAAATTGAAGTCACTCAAAAGTTGAGGAGGTGGCATGGCTATACTTGTGGGATTTTACTGAAATTTACGTTCAGACTGAAGAGCAAAGAACCATACAAGATTTATAATGTTTTAAGTTTTGGCAGAAAGGCAGTTCCAATAAATCTATTAATAGGAAAGATGGCAGATAATTCCATTTATAAGAAAGAACAGTATAATTTAAAAAAAGATAGCATGAGGGCATCACAAGAGGGAGCAAGTCCCCAATCTATGAGGCCTCAAAACTGCAAAAATGAAAGACTTTGAAGAGAAAGCCTCAGAGAACTTTGTTCGAGAATGGAGACCAAGGCCACACCAGACTCCAGAATGGTGGCAGCATAGAGAATTTACCCCTCAGAATCAGGGTCAGACTGATCACCAACCCAAGCGCTCAATTCCTACAGTCAAGAGAGAAGAAAACCTGGATACTGCTCCAGCTGGCAGCAGAAATTGTCATCATCCACATGGCATTAATTTTATGTTTATGCAGAATGCAAGAGTTCTGTGGTTGACAAGGCTTCCACCTAGATTTTGGAATGTGGACTAGGAGGTTAGGCACTCTGCCACAGAGATACAAAGGCTGTATACAGAGGCTTCTCAATCTCTCTGAGTGAGAAGCCTAAGGTTCAGTGCAGACCCCAAAACTTTGGAATTCATGACCACAGCTCATCTAAGAAAATTTGAAAAGAGGGAGCAAAGATGGCCAAACAGAAAAGCCATGGGAACTACCACTGAAAATGCCATAGAAGTGGACTCACATTGACCCCCAATTTGCCACAGATTGCTTCAGGTATTCAGTATGCAACTACAGGACTTTTTGCTTGCCTTTACTCCCAATCCTTTGTATCCTGTCATTTGTACCTTTTGGAATGGTAATGTTTTCCTTCTCCCATTCAATGTTGGAAATGTTTAACATTTAATTTGTACAAAAAAAAATTTACCTTCAATCTTAGAGGAGATTTAGTAATTAAACTTTTAAGTGATACTGAAACAGTTAGGACTTCGGCAACTCTTATTTATGGACTAAAATGCCTTTTGCATAAGACGATGTGCATGAGTAATTGGGGACAAAGGGGCAGAATGTTATCACTGTGTCTAGTTGTTCCCCAAAGCCCCATGCAGTCCTTGGGGCATACTTCTAAAATTTGTGATTAATTCTTCATACAATATTCATATTATGGGTGTGAACACTGTAACCACTTGCGATGTGGGGCATCAAAGCAATATAAGGAAATGAGCGCCCTCGGGCCACCGCCCACCACTCCAGAGTGCCTCCCCCACCCCGCCCGCCGAGTAGGATTTTCTGCCGAGTTCCGGGAGCCCCCAGACCCACTCCTAGCCCAGGTCCGGTGAGTGTGCGGAGAGATTCCTGCTACCCTGCGCCGGCGGGACCAGTCCCAG
>NW_004524930.1:469078-485464 GCF_000260255.1 Octodon degus
ACTGAGAAGAATGTATGCAGTGTATTATTTGTTGAAACTGTACTTTCGATTTGATTTGAAACTGTCTCATTGCTATATGTTTATCAATAAAACTCTGAAAAGAAAAAAAAAGGAAATGAGCATGATTTGGCAGATTCTAGAGCCACTGTACCACCCTTTTTATCTCTTACTGTTTCACAGTCTTCTGATGCCATAAACTGCTATGCTCTGCTATGTGTAACTCTGTTGTGGAGCGGGAAAGTGAATTGAAACCTCAACAAACTGTAAACTAAATAAAGCTTTCATGACTTAATTTTGTGTATTTGGGGATTCTGTCCATGAAACAAGAGAAAAATGACCTAGACAAATGCCCGAATGTTCTTTTTTCCTTATTTGTCACATATGGATGCTGTATATTCAAAAATAGTTACTCCAAATGTGTTGATAGTATGAGCGTGTAGGAGGGCTTCCTGCTACCCTGCGCTGGCCATACCTGCCAGCCACAGCCCAGGTGCAGCGTGGGTGAGACCAACTTCCACCAACTTGGGAAACCCCACAACTCAGCATCACCACCCCACCCTACCCACCAATGAGAATTTCTGACCCATTCCCAGAACCCACAGATTGAGTCCTAGCTCAGGCCCCAGTGAGTGTGTGGGAGAGCATCATGGTACCCTGAGCTGGCTGGACTTGCCAGTCCAAGCCCAGAGGGAGCATGGGTGAGACACTGTCCACCCTCTTGGTACCCCCCAACACCACCACAACCACTCTGCAACACCACCCCCCACCCTGCCTGCCAAGTGAGAATTTCTGCAGGGTTCTGGAGATCCTGAGATCCAGTCCTAGCCCAGGCCTGGTGAGTGTGTGGGAGAGCTTCCTCTCTCCCTTACTTCACTTTACCCCTCCAGACTCAGCTCAGGCATGACATAAAATTCTTGGGTGAAAACCTTCATCTGCAATCCCTGCAGAGAAAGTAGAGGACAAAGCCAATAGCTAGTCCAAAAGCAGAACATCTTGCCAAAGGGGCACAACAGGATCACTCCCAAGGGCAGCAGCAGGAAGACAGCTGAAAACAGTAGCCAGAACCAAGCCAGGCACAGCACGATAAATTAAACTGTAGATCTGCACCTGAATTTCAGTAGGTGCTAAGAAAATAACTGCACCAAAGCTCTAAAAAAAAGTTCAGAAGACAGTGCTACACAAAATGACAGTTAGAAGGAGCAAAATGCAATCTCAGATGGCCAACTCCTCTTCACAAACCATGAAGGCAAGAAAATCAAGGAGCAAACTAATTCAAGTCCTTTATGAAAGCAAATTCCAGCCCAGATTACTATACCCTGCAAAACTCTCTTTCAAGTTTGATGAAGAAGTAAAATACTTTCATGAAAAAGAACAGGTAAAGAATTTCATGATGACAAAGCCAATCCTACAAAGGCTCCTGAAAGATGTTCTAGAGAGGGATCAAAATAATCAGAACACCACAGATGAGATCAGAAGCAAGCAACTAAATAAGGCAAGCAATTAAACACAGGAGAAAAAGGAGTAAACAACAGGTAAATAACATATCAATCATAAGTCAATACATCTCAGTTATAACCATCAATGTAAATGGACTCAATTCACCAATTAAGAGAAATAGACTGAAACAGTGGATTAGGAAATAAAATCCAACAATATGCTGTATACAAGAAACACATTTAACTCATACAGACATTCATAGGCTGAAAGTCAAAAGATGGAAAACAATAGTACATGCTCCAGCACTGCAGAGAAAAGCAGGGGTAGCAATCTTATGCTCAGACAGTCTCAATTTCAAACCAACAATGATCAAGCAAGGTAAAGAAGGCCACTATATACCGCTTAGGGGAAAAATTCGACAGGAGGAAGTAACACTCATAAATATATATGCACCAAACAGGGGAGCACGCAACTATATAAAGCAAATTTTAGTGGACATGAAAAATTTACTATCCAATGTCACAATATTAACAGGAGAACTTAACACCCCTTAACCCAAAAAGATAGGTCAACCAGACAAAAAAGTTAGCAAAGAAATAACAGAAGTGAACCAGAGCTTGAAACAAATGGATTTGGTGGACATATACAGACTTTTCCCCCCAAACATAGCTGAATACACATTTTTCTCAGCTGTGCATGGGTCATTTTCTAAAATGGACCACATACTGGTCCCTAGGTTATGCTCATGTATATGCAAAAAAACAGAAATTATCACATGCATATTATTTGACCACAGTGCAATGAAACTGGAAATAAATGAGAAAAGAAACCAGAAAAGCACCCTAGTACATTGATATTCAGTGACACCCTACTCAGCAATCAATGGGTCACAGATGAAAATAAACAAGAAATTCAATGATATCCACAATTCAATGAAAATTCGAGCAAAACTCATAGGAATTTATGGGATATGATGAAAGCAGTTCTCAGAGGGAAATTAATAGCTGTGAACTCACACATTAGGAAAACAAAACGGGAACAAATAAACACCCTAATGCTACACCTTGAACAACTAGAAAAGGAAGAGCAAAACAAATACAGAGGACATAGAAGGGAAGAAATCATAAAGATTAAAGCAGAAAATAATTCAATTGAGATGAAGAAAACAATTCATAGAATTAATGAAATGAAAAACTGGTTCTTTGACAGATTAAATAAAATCGATAAACCCCTACCTAACCTCATCAAAAAGAGGAAAGAAAAAATTCAAATACAATCAATAAGGAATGAAAAGGATTTAATTACCACAGACCCAGTGGAAATTCAGAAGATTATCAATAGCTACTTTGAAAAAACTTTACTCTCAGAGAATAGAAGACGTAGAGAAATAAACTGATTCATAGAAAGGTACAAATTACCAAAGCCGAATCCACAAGATTTAACCACTCTCAATAGCACAATAACTGCCAAGGAAATAGGAAATGGAATAAAAAACCTTCTGACAAAGAAAAGCCCAGGTCCAAATGGATTAACAGCTGACGTCTACAAGAAATTTACAGAAGATGTAATGCCGATACCCCTCAAACTCTTCAAAGAAATTGAAAAGGAAGGAATCTTCTCAAAATCATTCCTGGAGGCAAGTATTATACTGATGACAAAACCAGGAAAAGTCACAACTAAGAAAGAGAACTACAGGCCAATTTCCCTCATGAACATAGATTGAAAATTCCTCAATAAAATTTTAGCAAATACAATATAGCAAATCATCAACAAGATTATACATCATGACCAGGTAGGATTCATCCCAATGAGGCAAAGATTGTTGAATATATGCAAATCTACAAACGTAATACACTATATCAATAGAGCCAAATCCAAAAACTACATGATCATCTCAATTTTTTCAGAAAAGGGAGTTATTTATTAATACCAGTAAATCTTGCCCATCTTTCCACCTCGAAATATTTTTAGTATCCCTCAGGAGAAGCTTCATTTGGTATCTTGTTTTCATTTAAGTAACTATGGTACTTCAGTCTTCTAATATAGTATAGAATATGTGAAGATGGCTCTTCTATTCTTCATGATTATCTTCATTATATTCTTAAATTTTTATATTTTGCAAGGTAACAGGCTCTGCTTTTATGTACCAATTTAACATAATCCCTAATCCATAAACTACAGCTGTGCAATTACATGGAGAGTGAAATATTTTCAAAGAAGATTTTCACAATACATGCTCTGTTCATTGTTATATCATTTTTAATTACATACGTTTGTATTTAAGCATTTTAATTATACATAGTACATCAAGATCATTCTATGCTGTTATATAATGAGTGCTGATCAAATTAGTGTGGATAATATGTCTATCCTTTGAGACCTTGTTAAATCTTATTAACAGGTAAAATGTATGCACAGCTAAGGGAATCCACATGGGATTTCACGTGTACATAGAGTGGACACTGATAAAATGAACGGAATTGAAAATTCTAAATCGTATTCATCATTTTATATTTGGAAATTCTGAACCTTCATAGTAGTAAAATAAAGACATGTGGGTAGACGTCGGGCAAAAAAAATGTTCTTTTATTATATTTAATTTCTTTCATCAAGTCTTTGTGACAAATCATCTGTAACACAGCATTAATGTCAAATATTATGTATTTCTCATATGACAGAAATCATATGGTGAACAAAAGTTTTCTTGCTACTCTGAAGTATCTGTCATTATGGGAGTCAAAGACAATGTAAAATTGTATTTTTCACTAGAAAATTAGGCAAACTTAATAACCCTGTATCTTATTTCATCCTTATAATTACTTCATAGAAACTGAATATATCAGTTAAAGTCTCTGCAAATGTACACTTGTATTCACTGGATCATATTGCGTTTGTTTGTACAACAGCTTATATAATTATGTGTTATAATTTGGATATGTAAACGTCCTGTACATAGGAAAGCTTGCTACATTGGAACCCAGAAACACATAGCAAAGGAAGAAGCAAGTGCAGAATATTCAACCTTTAAGGTCAGGTACCATTGTTTCAAAACTGTATTGCCTGAATAGGTGAAAATCAAATAAACATGGATATTCCACACAAGTCTTTATCTTAGAACTCTGAGACACTTCCGACTTTCCCAGACCCCATGCAAGCCATGTCACTTTCCTTTTTCATTTAATACTTTCTAATACATTCATCATAGCTTGGCCAAGCCCTCAATTGACCGATGAAGGAGACTCCAAAGAGCTGGACATACCAGGAATATGAAACGTCTTACAAGAAAGTGGCATACTATGTGCACAGCCAGGCCAACAGAGAAAGCAGGCAGTAAACAACAATGACGTGGGTTCAAATACTCATAAGTGCCACAGAAGTCCTATCTCACCACAATGTGTCCACAGGCTATTTTTTTTAAAGTAATTTAATTGAGAAAAAAATAGCAATGAGATAGTTTCAAAACCGATTACTAGCACATTTTCAGTAATTAATACATTGCATATTGTTCTTTTAGTGGTTATGCATTGTACAAGATACAGATATGATATCCTGGCCATAAACACTACTAGAAAAATTTTCTCTATTCATTGAATTAAGAAAATGCAGCTATGTATCTGTCCTATTTTGAGTATACAGACACAAAAGTTGTATCCCCCTTTTTTGATTAGTTTTGTCAGAGAATGGAATGCTATTCTCCTTAAAATATTGCAGGGGCATGAATTCAGCAAAATATGCCAACGTACTCCAGTACTCCATATCAGTGGGTTTTCTGTAAGACTGGCAGTGTCTGATGTTGTTGACTTGAGCCTTATACATCTTAGCATATTAATATGGCTTCACGTTTCATACTTCATTTTTATGCTTTTCTACTGGGTGGTTAAGACCAAGATAAAGCAAGAACTATCTAAGAAGAAATATAATTTTTCATCTGTTAAAGTCAGTCAAATCCCATAGGATTTATCCTGAAACCCTCTACCGCAGTTTGTAGATCCTTTTCAGTGTCAGCCATGTGGATGAGTCAAGGCAATTGCTTGACCAATTTTCTCTCTGAAAGTCTGAGAGAATGTTTTCTCTCATGTGACTCTCCTAAGGCATGCTTTACATCATCGATCACTTTCCTCTACAGCGTCATAATCTCTTTGATAAGAAAATTTGGGACACAAATGAGTTACATGATGTTACATTATAAGTTCTCTTAAGTCCTGAGTCTTCACTGACCTTGAAAGGCTAAGGTGAAATTTTGGCTGTACTTGCAGCCCTTCTTTTTCTCTAATTTTTGGTCTGTAAACTTAGGTTGCTAACCCTCCAGAAATGAGGCTTATTATTATTATTATTACCCTACAACCTAGGCAGTTGAGCTTAACCTCAATATCTCTCTAGATATCAAACATCTTAGACATAACATGGAACAAGTACTTTCCATCAAGTATTGATATGTTAAAATTTAAGTCCCAGAGGTTTTATATTAAAGGACAGAACTTAAAATTTTTCTGCTGGATTTCATTCTTGTATTGGTTAGACTTATTTCGTTCTCCTTATTGCTATCTTATAGATTCTGGACTTGTCAACTATTTTTTGGATGTTAGCCTTGCCTACTGTGTATTGGTAGGATATTCTCTTTCTTTTGATTTTTAAAGGGTTCATACTTACCAGTTTGCCATGAATCTCAGAACAAATTTTCAGCTTATTCCACGAGACTGAAGTAACAGACTGTCAATTTTGATATGGACTAAATATGTTTAAAGTAATGAACCTTACCTTTTGGGAACTCATTCAGAGTGTGATGGTTCAGATCCATAGAGTTCCATAAAGTAGAAAAAAGGCAAACAAAAGAACACTCATATGGTTCCCATCCACACCTCCCCTACCATCTTGAATGCAGGTGGTCATAGGACAACTACAGGGAATTGGTGAGCCCTGCCCCATGATGACCCAGCTTCACAGAGTTCAATTTAGATGCAGCTGCCTCTGCCACTGTTGTTGTAGCTCTACTGAGCCATAGCACCTTCCCCTAACACTAGCAGAGGCTTGGGAAGCCCTAGCCTTGCCATCCCCACCATCAAGGGAGCCTTGTGAAGCTTTGGCCTTCCCCAAGCATCATTGAGGCCTTAGTGAGATGCCTCTAGGACACTGTCACAAAGAGGGATTCCACACTGAATCCTCCAAGAATGACATTTGATGACACTTCACTGCCTTACCACTGTTGTGGGAGATTTGCTCACCTATACCCCACCAACATACCATCACTGCAGTGTCCAAGTGAATATGTTGGGCTTCAAAAATCTTTAAAACTGGAGTATCAAAAGGAAATCTAACCCTTCCCTAAAATACAGAAAAAAAGGCATTCTAAGACCTCAAGCCCTCCCTAAACAAGTCGCAGAGAAAGTTCATACAAGATCTTGGTATTCACACACTTGAAATTTTCAAAATAATAGCAACTGAAATAAAGATACAATTTGATCATGCCATAGAAGAAATCAGACCACAAATAATCTTTCAAGTAAAGTAAGGAATGACAATTAAGAGATAATTGCTCAGCACATCTAAAGAAGACATATTCATGTTTCCTAGCTCTTCCTTCCCTCTCTTGATTTGTTAGTCCTTGAGATCCTGCTCTCCTTTTACTTGTATTATACCTTTTTACTTGTATTTCTCCTTTCAGTTCCTCCTATACTAGGGAAACTATATGATATATACATATGTGTGTCTGGTTTATTTTACTTATGATTATATGTTCAAGGGGCATCTACTTCAGTATAAAGGCTTGGGTTTATCATTCTTAACGACTGAATAATATACTCCATTGTGTAAAAATACCACATCTATTTCAACCATTCCTCAGGTGATGGGCATCTTGGATGTTTCCAAGATTTGGCTCTCACAAATTGTGCTGCTATAAACATAGGCACACATATACAACTATGATATGTTTTCAGATCCTCTAGGAAAAGTCCCAGTAGAGGAATAGCTACTTTAACTAGGATTTCCAGTCCAACTTTTTATGGAGTTCCCATACTGATTTCTATAATGATTGCATGAGTCTACATTCCCACCAGCAGTGGGGAAGGGTTCCTTTTTCCACAGCCTCTCCAAGATTTGTTGTTGGGTGATTTCGTTATGATAGCCATTCTTTCTGGGGTGAGATGTTATCTCATTGTTGTTTTAATTTGCATTTTGCAGATAGCTAGTGATGTGGAGCATTTTTTCTTATATTTATTCCTTTCCTTAATTTGTTCCTTGGATCAAGAGAGGGAAAGAAGAGCTAGGAAACATGAATAAGTCAAACCATACTGTTATATGTAGAAGATGGGAAAGGCAATGATCCTGAGAATCTTCAGAAGATTTTTTAATCTAGCCGTTAATTGAAAAGATTCACACCCATACTAACTATATATACTGATGCCTGTGAACTAAGCTACTGCACTGCAGAAGGTAATTTGTAATAGTAGTTTCACGCTTGGAATGCCTGTCATTCTGGTCTTCTGAATATGGCCTTCTTGTCATGACATGCCAGTTGCTGCTATGATGTCTCTAGTTAGAAGGTGGTTCAAAAAGAAGGGGGTGGTGAATGAGAGCAAGAGACAGGAAAGGAATATTGTGGGAATGTCCTGCTTCAAGGTTGTATATGGTGACATTTTTGTACTTATGTGTAAACATAAGAAGTATATAATTTTTTATGCTTATTTTTAAAATATATTCAAATTTTTAACATTTTTATCATATTCGGTAGGGATTTAAAGTTGAACATATCAATGCTTGATGAAAAATATGTCTTCCATATTATGCCTAAGATGTTTGATATGCAGACAGATAGTGATGTTAAGCTTAAAAACCTAAGTTGTATGGTAATAACAATAAACTTGTCTTTTGGATGGTTAACAACCTATCTTTGCAGACCAAAATTAGAGAAAAAGGGGGGCTGCAAGGAAAACCACCATTTTGTCCCTAGCCTTCCAAGGTCAATTATACTCAGGACATATGAGAACTTGTACTGTAACGTCATGTAACTCGGTAGTGTCCCAAATTTTCTGATCAAGGAGATTATGTGGCCAAAGAGGAAAGTGATCGATGATGTAGAGTGTACCTAAGGAGAGCCACATGGAGAGAAAACATTCTCTCAGGCTTTCACAGACAGTACACTGGCCAAGAAATGGCCCTCACTCATCCATATGGCTGACACAGACAAAGGTTTTACAATCGGAGGTACAGGATTTCAGGATAAATCCTGAAGGAATTTCACTGACCTTATCAGACCCAAAAGCTACAAATCCTTTTGCATAGGTCCTGCTTTATCTTGGTCTTAACCATCCAGTAGAAAAGTATACAAACGAAATATAAGTAGTAAAGCCACGCTGCTATGTTGAGCTGTAGGGGACCCAGGTCAACAATTTCTGACATTACCAGTGAAGCAGAAGACCCAATACTGTTATGAGCTACTGGACTCTTTTAGAATATTTTGCTGAGTTTACACAGCTATAATATTCAAATAATGGAAGTTAACAAAAAAAAGGGTATACCAATGAATGTCCATTTTGTATCTGTGTATTCAAAGTGGTTAATATAAATATATAGTAACATTCTCTTAACGAATGGAGTGATTTGTTCTAATGGTGTTTGTAAATAGGATATCATGTCTGCATCTTGTACAGCAGTTAACCACTAGGATGAATGTACGCAATTTGGTAATTATTGAAGCTGTCCTACCAATTTGATTTGAAACTGTCTCATTGCTATTTGTTTATCCATAAAATTATGGAAATTATAAAACAATTAAGAAGTCATAGACAAAAATAGTGGGTAATAAGGAAATGATGGAAACATTAAATTAACATTGTGTAAAGAAGTAAAATACATGAAAAAGATTCAATCAGCCATCCAGAAACTTAAAATTTCCATGTAAAACAGGGAAAACTGCATGAATGAAAGTGAAGATACACTTTCAGACCCTGACAATAGCATTGCAGTGAGTGAATGTGAATAGAAATGTCTCTTGCCCCACTCCACCCACAGAGTAGGAATTTCTGCCCCATTCTGGGTACCACCAGACCCAGTCCCAGCCCAGGGCTGGTGAGTGTGTGGGAGAGATTCCAGCTATCCTGGGCCGGGGGACCTACTGGTTCCAACCCAGGTCTCTCTTCCACCCCCTGAGGACGCCCCTCAACACTCCGCAGTACCTCCCCTATGTGACCTGCCGGGTATGAATTTCTGCCATGTTCCGGAAACCCCAAAACCCAGTCCTAGCCCAGGCGCAGTGAGTGTGTGGGAGAGCTCCTTGCTAACCTGCACCAGAAGGACCTACTTCTCACAGAAGAGGTGCAGCAAGGGTAAGACCCTTTTCCACCCCCATAAGACGCCCCTCAACATTTCACAGCACCTTCCCTACCACACCTGCCCAGTAGGAATTTCAGCCTCACTCCAGAAACCCCCAGATCCAGTTCTAGCCCAGGCCCCTTGAGTGTGTGGGAGAGCATCCAGCTACCCTGTGCTGGCATGACCTACTGGTCCCAGAACAGTCACATTGTGGGTGACACCCTCTTTCACAAACTTGGAATGTCCCCCATCTCTCCATAGTACCCCCCAAACCCCAACCACAGAATAGGAATTTCTGTCACATTCTGGGAACCCTAACAACAAGTTCTACTCCAGGCCAGGTGAGTGTGTGGTATAACTGCCTCTCCCCGCTACTCCTTCTGCTCCCCTCCAGACTCAGCTCAGGCCTGACATACAGACCTGGGGTGAAAACCTTCAGCTGCAATACCTGCAGAGTGTAGGGGAAGAACCGCCCAGCTAGTCCAAGAGCAAAACATCTTGAAAGAGGGAAACAACAGGTTCACCCCCAAGGGCAGCAACAGGAAAGAACTGAGCACAACAGCCAGAACCAAACCAGGCACAGCTGGATATATCCAAACTTTGTAGATCTACACCTGAACTTCAGTAGGTGCTAAGGCTATAACTGCAACAAAGATCCATAACAAAGGTCAGAAGACAGTGATACACAAAATGACAGTGAGAAGGAGCAAAATGCAATCTCAGAACCCAAGCTTATCTATAACAAGTGCAGAGGACACTAACACAGAACAAATTGGGAATAACACAGCTGAAAGCAGTGAATCAACAGATTCTGAAATAAAGAAACAGCTGCAGAAATGTACAGAGGAACTCAGATTGGAAATGACAAAAAGAAATCCCTGAAATAATAACATCTGCAGTAAAGAATCAAATGCAGAAACATATGTAGCAAACCCAATGCCAAATCGTAACAAGTGCACAGGACACTAGCTCAGCTGAAATGTATGAATTAATAGCATCAATAGTAAATAAGCAACACCAGAAGTTCATAGAGGAACTCAGAGCGGAATTCTTTTCTACTAGCTCAGCTCAAATGTATGAATTAATAGCATCAATAGTAATTAAGCAACAGCAGAAAGTTATAGAGGAAATCAGAGCGGAATTCTTTTCTACTAGCTCAGCTCAAATGTACAAAATAATAGCGTCGAGAGTAAATAAGCAACAGCAGAAATTTACAGAGGAACTCAGAGTGGAATTATTTTCTGAAAAAAAATTCTCAGAACTCATAGTATCTGAGGTAAAGAATCAACTGCAGAAACATAGGGAGGAAACCCAATCTGAAAAAAACACTGCAGTAAAAGAATTTAAAACTCATCAATATGTATGCACGAAACAGGGGAGCAGGCAACTATATAAAGCAAATCTAAATGGACATGAAAAATCTTATATCTAACACAGCAATCTTAACAGAAGACCTTAACACACCCTTATACCCAAAGATAGATCAACCAGGAAAAACTTAGGAAAGAAATAACAAAACTGAACCGGAGCTTGAAACAAATATAGTTCACGCACCTATACAGATTGTCCCCCCAAAACACAGTTGAATACACTTTGTTCTCAGATACACATGGGTCATTTTCTTAAATAGACCACATAATGGTCATTAGGTCATGCTGAAGTACATGTAAGAAAACAGAAATTATCCCATGCTTTTTTTGTTTGATTCTGTGGAACCGGGAATTGAACTCAGTCAATTATTCTTGAAAGGGACGCACTTATTCCACTGAACCATCACCCCAGCCCCTATCCCATGCATATTATCTGACCACAGTGCAATGAAACTAGAAATAAATAAAAGAAGAAACCAGAAAAAAAACGTAAATACATTGAAATTAAATGATGCCATACTCAGCAACCAATGGGTCACAGATGAAATTATACAAAAAATTCAATAATATCTACAATTCAATGAAAATTCAAGCACAACTTATCAGAATTTATGGGATACGATGAAAGCAGTTCTCAGACGGAAATTCATAGCTGTGAACTCACACATTAGGAAAACAGAGTGGGAACAAATAAATACCCTAATGCTGCAACTTCAACAACTAGAAAAGGAAGAGCATACCAAACTCAGAGCCCAAAGACGGGAAGAAATCATGAAGAATTGAGCAGAAATTAATTCAATTGAGATGAAG
The DNA here is from genome assembly GCF_000260255.1 of Octodon degus. NCBI lineage: Eukaryota > Metazoa > Chordata > Mammalia > Rodentia > Octodontidae > Octodon > Octodon degus. The sequence continues at coordinate 481,006 of NW_004524930.1, forward strand.
AAAACAATTCATAGAATTAAAAAAGCAAAAAGGTGGTTCTTTGAAAATTTAAATAAAATTGATAAGGCCCTAGCCAACCTCATCAAAAAGAGAAAAGAAAACATTCAAATACAAGAAATAAGGAATGAAAAGGATGTAATTACTGCAGACCCAGTGGAAATTCAGAACATTATCAATAACAACTTTGAGAATCTTACTCTTACAGAATAGAAGACACAGAAGAAATGGATAGATACCTAGAAAGGTACAAATTGAAAAAACTGAACTGTCGAGAAATAACCACTCTCAGTAGCCCAATAACAGCCAATGAAATACAGGATGTAATTAAACAGCTACCGACAAAGAGAAGTCCAGGTCCGGATGTATTTACAGCTGAATTCTACAAGAAATTTACAGAAGATGTAGTCCCTATAATTCTCAAACTCTTAAATGAAATTGCAAAGGAAGCAATCCTCCCAAAATCATTCCTGGAGGCAAATATTATACTGATAGCAAAACGAGGGAAAGACGCAACTGAGAAAGAGAACTAAAGGCAGATCTCAATCACGAACATAGATGACAAAATCCTCAATAAAATCCAAGCAAATTGAATATGGCAAATCAGCAAGAAGACCATACACCATGACAAAGTAGGATTCATTCCAGGGATGCAAGGATGGTTCAATATTCAAAATCTATAAGTGTAATATGCTATATCAATAGAGAGAAAATTAAAAACCACATAATCATCTCAATTGATGCAGAAAATGCTTTTGACAAAGTCCAACACTCATTCATGTTTAAAGGCCTACAGAAAATTGAAATAGGTGGCCTCTACTTCAATCTGGTAAAAGCCATTTATGAAAACCCAATGGCTAACATAATCCTAAATATGGAAAATCTTTTACTCTTAGATCTGGTATAAGACAAGAATGTCCTCTATCACCACTCCTATTCAATATAGTTCTGGAATCATTAGCTACAGTCATTAGACAAGAGAAAGAAATAAAAGGAATAAGAATAGGTAAAAAAGAAGTTAAATTCTCTTTATTTCCAGATGACATGATACTTTACTTGGAAGGCCCAAAAAACTCCACCAAGTAGCTACTGGAATTAATACAGAAATTCGGTATTATAGCAGGTTATAAAGTCAATACCCAAAATCAATACCATTCCTCTACACAGACAACAAACACACTGAGAGGGAAATTATAGGAACAATACCTTTTAAAACAGCACTGAAAAAAATCAAATACCTTGGAAATAATCTAACTAAAGAAGACAAAGAACTTTTGAAGGAAAATTACAGTACTCTGAAAAAAGAAATCATAGAGGATTTCATAAAATGGAACGATATTCCATGCTCTTGGATAGGAAGAACCAACATTGTGAAGATGGTCATACTCCCAAATTTGCTGTACAGTTTTAATGCAATCTCTATCAGTATACCACCAGCATACATCATAGAGGTAGAGAAATCATTCCTAAAATTTATCTGAAACCAGAAAAGACCTAGAATAGCAAAGGCAATCCTGGACAACAAAGACAGGGCAGGAGATATTACAATTCCTTATTTGAAATTATACTACAAGGCTACTGTGATAAAATCAGAATGGTACTGGAAACAAAATAGACCTGAGGATCAATGGAATAGAGTAGAAGTTGCAGAAGCCCCTGCGAACACACTCAGCCACCTTGTCTTTGTCAAAGGGTCAAACATACTCACTGGAAGAAAGATAGCCTCTTTAATACATGGTTGTGGAAAAACTGGATCCCTACATACTGAAAATTAAATTTGACCCAGGTCTATCACCATGCACTGAACTAAAGTCAAAATGGAATAAAAGTCTAAAATTAAAGCAGATAAACTAAATCTCCTGGAAGAGAAAATAAAAGAAACTCTTAAAGACATAGGGGTAGGCAAAGACTTCATGAACAAAAATCAAATCACACGGAAAACAGTTGAAACAATTAAGAACGGGACTTGCTCTTACTGAGAATTTTTTTCAGGTCAATAGAAATTACCAACAAAGTGAAAAGGCTACCTCCATATTTGAAAAAGATCATGACAAATAATTACTGCGACCAAGGTCTGCACTCTAGAATTTATAAAGAACTAAAATCACTAGGGCCCAAAAATTTAAATATCCAATCCAGAAATGGGCATCCGATATGAACACACGCTTCTCAAGAGGATGTAATTAAAGAAGCAAATAAATATACGAAAAAATGTTCCACATCACTAGCCATCCACGAAATGGAAATTAAAACAACATTGAGACATCATGTCACCACAGAAATAATGGCTATCATAAAGAAATCACCCAACAACAAATGTTGGAGAGGCTGTGGGGAAAAAGGAACCCTTCTCCACTGCTGGTGGGAATGTAGACTGGTGCAACCATTATGGAAATCAGTAGGGAGACTCCTTAGAAAAGTTGGATGGAAATCCCATTTAAACCAGCTAAATTCTCCTCTACTGAGAATTTTCCCAGAGGAACTGAAAACATCATATCATAGGGATATATGCGTGCCTATGTTTATAGCAGCACAATTTGTGAGAGCCAAATCTTGAAAACAAACATCACTCAAGGAATGATTGAAAAAGATGTGGTATTTTTACACAATGGAGTATTACTCAGCTATAAAGAATGATAAACTCAAAGCCTTTATATTAAAGTCGATGAAAATTGAACATATACTCATAAGTGAGATAAACCGGGCACAAATGTGTAAATATCTCATAGTTTCCCTACTGTAGGAACTCACAGAAGAAATACGAATAGAAAGGTATAGTACAACTAAAAGGAAAACAAGAACTTGAGGACTAGACAATGAAAAGAGAGCAAGGAGAAGAGCTAGGAAACATGAATATGTCAAGCCATACAGTTACATGTAGAAGATGGGCAAGGCAATGATCCTGAGAATCTCCAGAAGATTTTTGAATCTAGCAGTTAATGGGAAAGATTCTCACACTGACTAAGCCATGCTGTTATGGTAAGCTGTAGGGGACTCAGGTCAATAATCTCTGACATTGCCGGTGAAGTAGAAGACCCAGTACTATTATGGACTACTGAACTCTTTTAGAATATTTTGCTGATTTTACACACCTATAATATTTAAATGATGGAACTTAACAGAAAACGGCAATACAGATGAATGTCCATTTTGTATGTGGGTATTCAAAATGATTAGGATAGATACATAGTAACATGTTCTTAATGAATAGAGAGATTTGTTCTAATGATGTTTGTAAATAGGATATTAAGTCCACATCTTGTACAGCAATTAACCACTAGGAAGAATGTATGCAGTGTGGTAATTACTGAAACTGTCCTACCAATCTGGTGTGAAAATGTCTCATATCCATTTGTTTCTCAATAAAATTATGGAAAAAAAGAATTATCTCTTAAAAAAACAAGAAACCATGAATTAATATTTCAACACCTGCAAGATGATGCAAAGAAGTATAATATGATACTAAGAGGTATCAACAAAAAAGCAGAAGTCAACACAACTAGAATAAGTAGATGATGTGATCAACAAATAGCAGAATTTTTAGCAAGTTTGGCACAAGTATCAGATATGCACATAAGTGAGGCATATAGAACTACAAGTAGTTGAAATCACAATAAATCTACACAGAGACATATAATAATTGCGATCACAGAAACTCAGCAGAGTAACCGAATATTTAAAACTACGAGAGAAAAGACATAGATCACATATAACAGAAAGATCATCAGAATCAGACAGATTTCTCATCGCTAACCATAAAACCAAGAAGAGTATGGAGTAAAGTTCTCAAGTTCTAAAAGAAAACAAATTGCAACACGAATTAATGTGCCCTGCAAAACTATATATCCAATTGAAAGGAGAGATGAGATACTTCCATGATAAAGAAAAACTGAAAAATTTATGACCCCCGAACTAATCTGACAAAGAGTACTCACAGATATTTCACAAAGAGCCAAAGAAGAACACAACCTCAACATTAACAACAGAAAGGTATTACCAAGCAAGATGAGCAATTAAACAGAGGACAAAATAGGGACCTTACAGTAGGAAAATAACGTGTCAAAGATGACAATAGATATCCGTCACAAATGTCAATATAAGCAGTCTCAAATCACAAATCAAAAGAAGTAGTCTGGCAGAGTGGATCAAGAAAGGAAATCCTGGGCCGGGGAGATAGCTCAGTTGAATAAGTGATTGCCTGGCAAGTGCAACAGTCTGAGTTCAATCCCTGATTCTAGAAAATTCAGCAAGCAAGAGAATCCAACAGAATGCTGTCTACAAGAAACACATGTACTGTCAAAAAATTAAAAGTCAAAGCATAGAATGCAGTACTCCATTCCACAAGAACGTCAAAGTAAACAGTGTTAGCTATTCTGCTTGTTAACAATGTGAACTTCAAACCAAGAGTTATTAAATGAGATAAGGAGGGTCACTACTTACCTGTTAGGGAAAAACTGCAAGG
>NW_004524930.1:485639-507835 GCF_000260255.1 Octodon degus
TTAATATATATTAAAACAAGCTTATGAAGAAAATGACTTAGTAGACATTTAGATTGTTCTACACAACAGCATAAGAATGCATATTCATCTCAGCTGAAAATCGGATGTTATCCAAATAAATCATATACTAGCACATTGAAAAAACTTATGTAAAGGCAAAGGAACTGAACGTATCCCTTGCATATTATCTGGAAATAGAGCAATGAAAATTGAAATTGTTGAAAAAAAATAAAATCTCCATAAATACATGGAAATTAAATAACACCCTTCTGAACCATAAAGGGACAGAGATAAAATAAATGAAATTAGGCAATATTTACAATCTACCAAAAATGCAAATAAAACTTACTAGAACCTGTGAGTTGGAATGAAAGCTCTCTTAAGAGAAAAATTTTGAGAGGCAAATTCTCACATTAGGAAAACAGAAAAATCCAAAGTAATCAATCTTATACTGTACCTTAAGCTCAAAGAAACAAAAGAGCAATTAAACACAAAGCCCAAGGAGGAAGGAAATTATAAAGATCAGAGCAGGAATTTAATGCACTGATGACTAAGAAAACAATAAAAAGAATTAATAAATCAAAGAGTAGGTTTTTTGAAAGAAAACAACATTGATAAACTTCTAGCCAATAGTGGCCAAAAAAGAAAGAAAAAATTAAAAGTCATACAATAAGGAACAAAATTAGGGAAAGACATTACAGACTGTATAGAAATTCAAAAGACCATCAGTATCTATTTCCAAAATATTTATTCTCGCAGCACGGAAAACACAAAGGAAAAAAAATACAACAAATAAAATCAGAGCTATAATAAATGAAGTTCTTAAGCTCACCTGCTACTAAATCTAACAAAAAGAATGACAAATATTTAATGGTAAGGAATCCAAAATATCATTCTGCAATGTTCATACAAATTTCAAACGAACAAGAAAAAAACAAATTTCAAAGAAATTTCATGATTTTTACTGCAAATAAAACAACATGCAATGCATTAATTATAGTAACCATTCTACTAAGCTATTTTGAAACCGTATTATAGTTATTTTATCTTTTTTTGTTAAAATGAATTTAAAAATCAAAGAATAGAAAACACAAAGGAAGTGAAATGATTTCTAGATGCAGAGGAATTATCAAAGCCCTGTCAAGATGATAAGAAAATTCTGAATAACCCATTAACTAAGAATGAAATTGAAAATGTAATCCAAAACCTACCAGAAAAGAAAAAAAAATTCAAAGTCTCGATGGAGTCATAGCTAAATTTTGCAAAACAATTAGAAAAAAATTAATACCAACTCACCTCAAACACTTAAATGAAACGAAAAAGGAAGAATTTCTCCAAAATTCATTCCTGGAGACAAATATTACTCTCATATCAAAACCAAATACAGAGCCAAGGGAGAAAGAGAGCTACAGGACAATCTCCAAAATGAACATATATGCAAAAAATCCTCAATAAAATACTAGCATACATAATGCAGCATGTCATAAAGATTGTACAACCTAATCATGTGGGATTTGTCCCAGGAATCCTGAATGATTTCATATGTGCAAATTCAAAAATTCAGTACACCACATCAACAGAAACAAAGACAAAAATCACATTATCATCTCAATAGATGCTGAAAAACTTCTGACACAACCTACCACTCATTTATTATTTTAAAACATCTACAGAAAATTAGAATATATGGTCTTCATTTCAACCATATAAAAGCTATGTATGGCAAAAAAAATAGCCAGCATGATACAAAACAGACAAAGAATGAAAGCTTTCCTTTAAATGTAGAAACAAGACAAGGATGTTGTCTGTAACTCCTATTCAATGTCATTCTGGAAACATTGGCCAAAGCAATTAGACAAGAGCAAAAAGATAAATGGAATAATGATTTTAAAGGAAGAAGTGAAATAAACATTATGTGCAGATGACATAATGCTCTACGTAGAAGACCTCCAAAGCTTCACTAAAAGACGGGAAAATTTAACAACCAAATTCAATACAGTAACTCGACACAAAGTCAGTACTCAAAAATTGATAACGTTTCTATACACTAACAACTAATGCACTGAGAGAGAAATTAAGGAAAGATTCACTTTCAAAATAGCATCCCAAAAAATGAGATACTTAGAGATCAATTGCACAAAGAAAGTGTAATATGTATTTATAGCGAAAATTATAATACTCTGGAAAAAGAGATTAAAGAAGATTTGAGAACATAGACGACATTTCCTTGCTCCTGAATAGAAAGAACCAACATTGTGAAAATAGCTATACTCCCACAATTTTACCGCAACTCAATGCAATATCAATTAAAATACTAGTATAAATCATAGATCTAGAAAAATAGCATTGCTAAAATTCATCTGGAACAGGAAAAGAGATGGATTATCAAAAGCAATCCTGTTAAACAAAGGAAAGGAGATGTCACAATTAGTGACTTCAAATAATACTATCAAACTAAAACCAGCAAGTTACAGTCAAAATTAGAACTGACACTTAATGGAACAGATTAGAGGATGCATAAAGAACTACAAACACACTCAGTCCCCTAATTATTGACAAAGGAACCAAACATGTTCATTTGGAAAAACAAAGTCTTTTGTAAATGGTGCTGGAAAAAACTGGCTTTACAGACAAAAAAAAGGCTAAAATTAGATCCATGTCTATCACCATGAACTAAATTATAATCAAAGTGGGTCAAATGCTTAAATATTAGAATGGAAACACTAAATCTAGTGGAAGAGAAAGTATGTAGAAATCTTAAAGACCTACTTGGAGGTAGAGAGTTTATGAAGACAAACCAAACTGCATGGAAGTACTTCAAAGAATCCACAAATGAGATCTCATCTTTTTGAAAAGTTTCTACACATCAAAAAAAAAAAAAAACCATATCATCAACAGCGCAAAACAAACCCTATCAAGAAAAGAATTTTAGCCACCTCTCCCTCAGACCAAGGACTTGTATGTAGAATATTAATGAATTTTTAAAAATCAGGCACCCAAAATTCAAAGACGAAAAATGGGCATCTGAGATGAATCTACACTTCTCAAAATAATCAACACAAATGGCAAATAAATGGCCAAAATCTTTGGTCATTTGATAAATGCAAATTGAAACAATTACAACATTCTATCTCATCCGAGAAAAAAATAACTATCTTCAAGAAGTCATTCAATAACCAAGGCTGGAATGGCCATGGGGGAAAAGAGACGCTTCTCTGCTATTGGAGGGAATGTAGACTGGTACAACCACCATGACAGTCATTCAGATTCCTTAAAATGTGGTACCATTAAAAAAAGGGGGGGGCGGAGAGATGGCTCAGTAGGATAAGCGCTTGACTGGCAAACACAAGGATCTGAGTTCAATCCCCGGTTCCGCCAAAGGGAAAAAAGAAAAAAATGTGGTACCATTCAACCTAGCTATTCCCCTCCTGGGTATTTTTTTAGAAGAATCAAACACACATACCACTGTGATTAATTTGTGATTAATTCTTCATAAAATATTCATATTATGGGTGTGAACACTACAACTTGGACTGTGGGACCTCAACGTAATATAAAGAAATGAGCAAGGTTTGCTAGCTGCTGGAGCCACTGCTCCTCCCTTTTTGCCTCTTGATGTTTACTGTCTTCTGATGCCATAAACTGCTACCCTCTGCCATGTGGCACTTTGTTTTAGCCTGGTAACTGTGAACTGAAACCTCAACAAAATGTGAGCTTAATAAACCTTTCATTCCTTAATTTTGGGTGTTGGGTATTTTGTCCCAGCAACAAGAGTAAGGTAAAGTAGACAAATGCTTCAATGTATTTTGTTGTATACTTATCCTTTATGGACGCTATTTATTCAAACACAGTTACTCCAAATATGATGATAGTCTTAGTCCATGTGAGCAAAACCATTTCCTTCAAAGATTGTGTGACAAAAATTTTCGAACACTTACTTAGGTGCTGAGATTTTGCTCCTGGTTGCCATGGCAATACGAGCACTATGTGGTCACCTGCAAACCCTTGTATTATCTGACCATCATGAGCTAGTGGGTGTGTGTTGTATTCTTGGTGTTGGCCTGGGATGGGCATTTTGTGTGTCCTACATTTCACATCCTCTGTGTTTATAGCTTTTCTTTCGAATGACATCAACCATTGCATCTGTGACATCTACTCTTTACTGAAACATGCCTGCACAGATACTTACATTATTGGCCTCCTAGTTGTGGCCAATGACGGCGCCATCTGTTTGGCCATTTTTGCAAACTTGCTGGTCTCCTATGGAGCCATTCTGCACTCCCTGATGAATCTAAATCAGGAAATGAGGTGCAAGTCCTTAACCAGAGTTGGCTCCCACATCAAAGTATTCATAAATCCTTCGCTGTGATATACACTGTCATGCTGAACTCCTTTATCTACACTTTGACAAATGCAGAGATGATGTGCCATCAAGAAACATTTTTACTGGGTAAAGAGTAATGAAGTGACAGAGAATCACATCACGTGTTGCCTGATGTGATTTGCTTCTTTGGAAGTAGTAGAATCTGATTATTATTCTTTTTTTTTTCTCTCATGGAACCAGGGATTGAACTCAGTGAACGCAGGCTCTTGTGCTTGCCACGGAAGTGCTTATTCTACTAAGCTATAATCCCATCCCCAGAATCTGAATATTTCTATATATTAAGCTTTCTCTCCAGTTTTATAACTGTGCATAATGGGAAATGTGAGATCTTTACAATTTTTAGACTGTAAAATTACCCTGAAAAACATTTTAAATACAAATTTGTTCGATCAAGATGCTAGGTGTATGTGCCAGAATTAGTACGGGACATTAATTATGCTAAGGAAGGAAGGCCTTCTTTATGATTCACATGGAAATAAATCCACCTTGTTTCTGAATGAATAAAGTTCATAAATATATTCAAACCACAAAATGGGAAATAAAGCATAAATAGCTGATTTTTTCTATTGCAGAATGCAAATATTAAAAGAGATCATACCCATGTATGATATACGTTTTTGTTTGTTTTAGAGATATTTTCCATATTTTCATTCATATTAATTAACTCATTGTGCTTCAAGCAGAATAATACTTCATTATTATTACAATTAAGTTGCGTTAAATACACAAGAAAGAAGAAAATGAATAAGGGATTGATTTATTTATGTATTTTCATTTTTATTAATTATACCGAGAAACAATTAATATTGAGATAGTTAAACCCACACTGATAGGAGAGTTTTAATAATTAATACATTGCAAATTGTTGTCTTAGAAGTTGTTACTCACAGCACAAGATGTAAACATGTTATCCTGTCCAAACACGATTAGTACAAATCTTTCTTCTCATTAAATAAAGCAAAAGAAACACTATAACTTTCCTAAATATTTTGCATATACAAACACAAATTGGTCCTTCCTTTCTATCCAATTTTGGTTACTCCTGTCAGAGATGGATATTCTACTGGCATCAAAATACTGTAGGTTTCTTGAATTCAGCAAAACAATCCAACACAGTCCACCAGTCCATGATAGTAGTGGGTTATCCGCAGAAGTTTGACTTGAGCCTTTCACAGCTCAGCATACTAATATGCGTTTACTTGATCTTCCTCATTTATATCCTATTCTGATGGATGGTTAAGACCAAGACAAAGCAAGAACTATAAAACAAGAAATATAACTTTTGAATCTGATAAGGTCAGTCAAGTCCCCTCAGGATTTATTCTGTAACGCTGTACCGCTATTTGCAGATCCTTTGTCAGTGTCAGCCTTGGAGATGAGTCATGGGCATTGCTTGACCAATTTACTCTGTGAAAGCCTGAAATTTTGTTTTCTTCCATGTGACTCTCCCTAGGCACACTCTACATCATCAATCACATTGCTCTCGGGACCCATAATCTCCCTAATCAGAAAATTTTGGAAACAACTGAGTTACATGATGTAACAGTATAGGTTCCCCTACATCCTCTCTTCACTGGCATTGAAAGGCTAGTGTCAAAAAGATGGCTCTCCCGGCAGCCCTTGGATTTCCCTAGTTTTTGGTCTGCAAACTTAGGTTGCTAACCCTCCTGTAGAGAAGCTTATTATTCCCCTACAACATCTGCATTTGGGTTTAACTTCACTATCTGGCTGAATATCAAACATTTTAGGCATAATGGGGAACAGATATTTTCCATCAAGCATTGCTATGTTAAACTTTAAGTCACTACAGATTATGATCCTCTCAATTGATGCAGAAAAGTGATTTGAAGAAGTCCAACACTCATTCATGTTCAAAGTCCTAGAGAAAATTGGAATAGAAGTCCTCTAAATCAATTTTATAAAAGCCATCTATGACAATCCAATGACTAATATAATTCTAAATGGGGAGAAACTGAAATCTTTTACTCTCAGGTAAGGTACAAGAAAAGGATGTGCTCAATCACCACTCTTACTCAATATATTCTGGAATCATTAGCGAGAGCCAGTAGACAAGAGGGAGAAATTAAAGGAATAAGAAAAGGTAAAGAATAAGTTAAATAATCCTTTTTTGCAGATGACATGATACTTTACTTTGAAGACCCAAAAAAACTCCACCACGAAACTACTTGAACTGATACACAAATTCAATTGCATAGCATGATACAATGTCAATACCCAAAAGTCAACAGCATTCCTCTACACAGATAACAAACACACAGAGGGAAATTAGAGAAATAATGCCTTTTACAATAGCACCATGGAAAATGAAATATCTTGGAATTCATATAACTAAAGAAGTCAGAAGTCTTTTCAAGCAAAATTGCACTACTCTGAAAAAAGCTATTGTAGAGGATCTCAGATAATAGAAAGACATTCCTTTCTCCTGGATAGGAAAAAGCAACATCATGAAGATGGACATACTACCAAAATTCTTGTACAGATTTAATGCAATTACTATCAAACTACCAGCAATATATCCCCCCAGACCTAGAGAAATCATTCCTAAAATTTATTTGGAACCAGGAAAGACAGAATAGCAAAAGCAATGCTGGCCAACAAAGACAAGGCAGGAGGCATTACAATTCCTGACTTCAAATTATACTACAAAGCTTCTGTGTTAAAATCAGCATGGTAATGGCAAGGAAATAGACCTGAGGATCAATGGAATAGATTAGAAAATGCAGAGGCCTCTACGAACACACGCAAAAACCTGATCGTCCACAATGGGGTCAAACACGCTTACTGGAAGAAAGACAGCCTCTTTAACCAACAGTGCTGGAAAAACTGGCTCTCCACCAACTAAAAATTAAAATTTGACCCAGCTCAAACACCATGCACTTAGCTGAAGTCAAAATGGATGAAAGATCTGAACATTAAAACAGAAAAACTAAAGCTCCTGGAAGAAAAAGTAGGAGGAACTCTTGAAGGCATGGGGTTAGGCAAAGAGTTTATGTACAAAAATCGAATCTCTCAGGAAATACTTGAAAGAATTAACAACTCGGACCAACTCTTATTGAGTTTTTGCACTGTTTTTCTGGCATTTCCTCTGGTCTCTGGGACTTTCTGAACATTTCACCTTTGGTGTGGCAGCAGCAAGGGGAGAAACCCTTCTCTTGGCCTTCCAGTGTGGTTCACCTGAGTTCCTGTAGGCAACACGACAATGGGAGGGGTCTTCGTCCTCTGTGCCTTTCAACTGAGCTTCTGCAGCTGAGGTGTCAATTAGATGTTGCCCTCCTCCACTGTGTATTTTGTTCTTGAGTTCTAAGATCTCACAGAGAATCTGTAGTGAATTTTGTTGCTGAATTTTCAGAATTCACCAGTTATTTGCAATAGATTAAGTGTCCAACTTCCTTTTTCCATTAGGGAATTCATAAATTTAACCATTTAGTCCACAAATTCCTGTTTATTATTAATGAAATATTGATAACTGAAACCCTAAGGATTCAGCAGAGAGAAGTTTTCCTTTTTTTTTACAATGAATGTCCAAGTATTATCACTTTCTTCATGTACTATGAAGTGAAAATTTATTTTTTAATAATGATACCAATTTCAAGTTTCTCTAAGCTCTTGATTACATCTAGAAATTTGCAATTTGTCCACAAAACAAAATGTGTTACTGCTCTTCAGTTTTCACTTCTAAATATAAGTAAAACTTTTAAATGATATGTATTCATAATTTTTTAAAGATAGATATGCATCAGTAGCTTCTGCTTTGCTGTCACTGTATCTTACAAAAGGGTACATCCAAGAAATTTGAAGAAAAAATACACAGCAGGAATGCACTTTCATGGTGCACCAGATTACTATACTTCATAATTCTGGGTTAGTTTTCATCATCACTTTTAGAATGTGATAACCCTTTATACATTTCTCTTTTAATACACATTCTATCTATTTATCTGTTTAAAACTATGGTATGTTCAGAACATTTAAAGACTGAGGAAGCAGAATATGTCAGCCCATGTATCAACTTCTCGGAGGCTTGTTCTCAAAATAAACCTCCATCCTACTGGGCCTGATTTTAAAACAAAATGTATTGGCTAAAGGATATTACTCATTGATTGATACACTTTGCTAAGGCATGATCTTCAACTATCCTTTAATTAACTAATATCAATTTTTTTAAAAAACTGATATTTTCAAAAGCGTTTTATACCTGTATATATTACTCATATTTTCTATATTCATTCACCTTACTATTCTACTCAAAACCATAGATTTTTCTTTTCTCTTTGGCAGAAGCAGGGATTGATCTCATGCCCTTGTGTTTGCCAGGAAAGCGCTTATTCTACTTATACATTTCTCCAGACCCAATACTATTCTTCATAAGAGTGTTGTTATATATTTCAATTCTGTGCAAACTCGCTATTCTCTGCTTGATGGTTAGACCTCAAAATGTTCAATGGCAACATTTTCCCAGAGGGCATGCCGCTGATAATCAAGTTTTCAATAGTTATTCCTTTTCAGGCATCTATACAGAGGCTTATTGTCCACTTAAAATTATGACTGAGGTCCCAGTGAGTTTAATTACAGAAAAAAAACCACTTTGGAGATTCAGCAAATGAATAATTCAAAAACACAAGTTATGATACAGATAAAGTGTCTACCGACATTGCTCTAACTACTGGGAGGTTTAGTTTGCACCACTATACATAGTATTGTGTTCTTCGGAATAGATAAACTAAATGGTGAAAAAATAGGAATTAAATGTAATCTCCATACTTAGTCAATCTTAAATTCAGGTATGGTATGTAAAGACAGGCCAGTACATTTGGCTGGCATTACCAATAAATTCATTATTTTACTTTGGCAGGTTTGACATATCAATTAAATGTAAAAATGCATTTCATGAATTTTTGAACCCAAATTTATTATTTAACCTCAAAATGCATTTTCCTATTGGCTTCTGTTTAGTCAAAATTGTTCAGCAATGCATATTTGGAGTTTAATTCTTTATAATTAAATCCAGATTTCACATATTTACTGGAAATTCTTGACATTAATTATTTTTAAAGACACAATAATTTTAAAAAATAGTCTTTCTTCTCCAGAAGTATGCTGAATCAATCCTTCTGTAAATATGCAAAGAATGGGAATATCTGGAGTGGGGAGAAACAATGTGTGTGTGTCACTTACTTCTCTATTTTCAGTGATGGCATCACCCATGATTCTGTTACCATAAATGAACATGAAAAGAGCTCCAAAATCCAGAACGGGAAACAAGCAGCAAATTCCCTAAGCAGGTAAGTCAGGAGAGGTATTTCCTTTGAGATATGTTGTTATAGTGTAGTGGGTACATGGGTACTCATACACTTTCTAAAATTTGTGATTTTGTTGATTAGGAGGCCCTCTATCATTGAAAAATTATGTGAATATTTATTCCAGGCTTTAACATTCTTCATGAATATTCTGACATTATAAAAAGCAAAAACGTATTCCCTTAACATACGTGTTCTTACAGTTGATTTTGAAGTGTAACTATAAGGGACATATTTAGAGTTCACGTACTTGCAAATATTTTCATAAGATAGTGAAGTATTCTTCTAGAGACTGTGTAGACATTGAACATTAAAGGATGAGATTTTTCTCTTTAGAAGGTGATTATATAATTTTGAAGAGCTGTCAGTAAGTCTCAATTAAGAAAGCTATTCCTTCAATTCATAGGAATGGAGTGGAAATCAATGAGGACACAAATGAAACACTAGACGCAACATAGGGTAGGAGTTCATCTAAGAAACACTGAGAACTGAGGCAGGGTACCTGTGTCTAACAAATGTTAGGTCAAAAGAGAGAGAGTTTTGAGATGCCAACATATGGCATAAATATGTAGAGAGAATGGTGCAAATTGATGAAAACAGAGAAAATGGTGAAGGGAAGAAAAATTCGTGAAGTAGAAAATGCAAGAGACATCAGAGGATTGGGTATTGTTAAGAGTTCTGGATAGAGGCAATTCTGCAAGATCAGAGTTATAAGCCTTACTGAGGTAGGCAGAAAACCCTTGTTTTTGAAGAAGTAGGACATAATTTATGACTTAAACTGAAGTAAAGGTTAATGGGGTTTAGAAGTAAATGTTAGTAGTAGGATCACTTGAAAATGTGAAGGGCTTGTGATTATTGACCTACTTACAGTATATTTTCCATTCTAACTGTGACAATTCCCTCTAATCTGTGTCTGCTGTCAGTAAGTTCTTCTCTCTCCTCTTGTTACCTTCTCTTCCTTCTCTTCCTGCTCCTTCTCGTGCTGCTCTACTTCTTGTCCTCCTCTTTCTTGTACTGGCCACACATAACTGTGCCCCTTCTATCATTTCAATTCCATCCTTTCAAGAACACAATCAAGGTATAAATCACAAACTCCAGTCCTACCTGTCTGAATAGAACAAATATGCACCAGATATGCAACCTAACCACTTCCATGTTACTCATGTTCACATACTGTAATACATTAATAAGTGGATAGGTATATAGTATCTTTATGTGTGTTTAACAATAATACCCTGTCATACATATTTGTCTACTTTAATGATTACTTGTGAAATTTCAATAAGAGAACTGACATAATTGAAATTAACTTATAAAAGATGACTTCTACTTTTAAGATATTTCATATGCTTAACCATTTCTTTATTATAATTCAATTTGAATTCTATCTTTAGAAATGTTATTAAAATGATACACAAAACAGTTTTTACATGTGCACTTATCTGCTAATGCTTTAATTTCCAGAATATGCACCATAAAGAATGATAGTGTTATGAATGGTGTGTGGATTTTGCCTTCACAAAATATTGTTAAATTGTGACCCAAAAAATATAAAATTCAAAAAAAAGAAAATACACTTTTAAAATTTCACTTGTCACTCTTAGCTGTTATCACAGCTAAAATATACTATCTCTGAAGTGATATTTGTATGTTTTCCGAGATCATTTTCTCCTTACAGGTGAATGGCATCATCTTATGCTTACTGCTCTTGTGGATATATTTTTTTTCTTTCATTGCCTTTGTTTTTCATGTCTATCCTGCTAATGATTTGTATTTTTTTTCCTTTGGTACCGCGGAATGAACTCAGGCCCTTGAGCTTGCCAGGGAAGCACTTATGCCACTGAGCCATCTCTCAGGGCCCTGTATTTTATGAATTAATTTCTTCAAAGCTTTTGTATAATTTAGATAGGAATTTTTTATATTCCTTAAAACATACTCTCATTCTTCAAATACTTTTTCTATTTATGCATGTTATGCATCACTAATGGTTGAAAACAAAGTGAATAGAGCAATGTGTCTGTTTAGGAACACTTTATTAACTAAATAAATTAATCTACCACAGGATTATACAAAGTCACTTCTCCTTCACGAACATGAAATAAATGTAATGTGTGTCTTATCATTTTTAAATTAAACCTAATTGATCCGTATTTTAGTGTATACAGTTAACTCCATGTGCATATACTTTAGTTTCCTAACAAAAACAATGTTGTGGTGTCATTATTTTTATAATGCATTCTTTCCAACATGTCTCCAATTACCTTTTGATCTTTTATTATAATTTTCTTTTATCTTGACGAGTAAAATATAGAGCAAGAAAAACAAATGCAAAAGACACAAGGGCCTGAATTCGATCCCCAGTTGTGAAAAAAAATTAAAAAAAAAACAAAACAAAGACAGAAACCAGGTAAAATGTGACAATATATATGTTACAGATTTTCAAAACAAGAATACCTGATATACTGTCTATTTCTATCATCAAACCTGTGCTCTAATTAACAGGTATAGTAAGGCAAGATGGGATATATGATTGAATATTGCCACAGGCTTTCAATAAATCTTATATTTAAGTAGAGTACAAATTAGTATTTAAACAGAAAAAATGGCAAGTGCCACAGATTTTTGTTTAACAAAGTAATATGTATTTCACAGTATTTGTTATGTGACATAGTGTTGTGTTTCAACTAGTTATTCATATTACCACATATATGCATCTAAAATTGAAAGAAGAAAATAAAAGAAATAAATGTTTAAAAATTAAGAAGAAAAAATGCATAAACTATTGAAAAATGCAGTCAAAAACTGATTATTTGCATAAATCAGCACTTCTTGAAATCCAGCACCATTCTTCTACAGAATGGAACCTGACTTCCACCAAATTGCAATTTAAAAAGCTCCGAGAAGACTAAAACATAAAAAATTGACAGCACCTATCAATAAATGAATAAACATACCCTTAACATTCAGAAGTCATACTAATTCTCTGTGCAGAGAATTTGTACTCAGCAGAAAGACTAGGACACACAGAAGGAAAAATGGAGCAACGAAACAACGTGACTGAGTTTGTGCTCTTGGGGCTCACTCAGAGCATCCTGGGACAAAAAATATTATTTGCTGTGTTCTTACTAACCTACATGCTGACAATGGCAGGCAACCTACTCATTGTCCTGACTGTGGTGCTCAGCCGAGACTTGGATGCCCCAATGTTCTTCTTTCTTGGCTACTTATCATTTATGGATGCCATTTTTTCCAGTACAGTTACCCCACAGTTGATTAAAGACCTACTCTATGAGAAGAGAACCATTTCCTTCAAAGCTTGCATGACACAACTATTTTTAGAACACTTATTTGGTGGTGCTGATGAAATACTCCTAGTCGTCATGGCCTATGACCGCTACGTGGCCATCTTCAAACCCTTGCATTATATGACCATCATGAACCAACAGCGGTGTGCTATGCTCATCCTCCTGACCTGGGTTGGGGGTCTTCTGCATGCTACTCCACATGTACTTTTTGTTTACAACCTTCCTTTCTGTGGCCCCAATGTCATTGACCACTTCTGCTGTGACTTGTACCCCTTAATGAAACTTTCCTGCGCAGACACCTATATAATCAGCTTCACTGTGCTAGCCAATGATGGGGTGATCTCTGTGACCATCTTTACATTCTTATTGGTCTCCTATGTGGTCATTCTGCAATCCATGAAGAACATGAGCAAGGAAGGGAGGCGTAAGGCCTTATCCACCTGTGGCTCCCATATCACAGTAGTCATCCTGTTCTTTGTGCCTTGTATTTTTATATATGTGAGGCCTCCATCTACATTACCCATTGATAAATACTTGACTGTGTTTTACACCATAATCACCCCTCTGTTGAACCCCCTGATCTATACTTTGAGAAATGCAGAGATGAGAATTGCCATGAGGAAGATCTGGACAACAAAATTGAACTTATTTCACTTATTTGAAATGAAGATTTAGTTCTTCTAGGAAAGTCATAAGTGATTATTTCTGTATGCTAAACTTTTCTTCGGGTCAAACATCTGAAAAATAATGAACATAGAATATGTGAATTCTTTTAAAAATCTACATATATTCTTAAGGCTATTAGAATTTGTTAAGATAACACATATTATTTGTTTGGTTGTAATGTTTCTGTAGAGACTATCAATTTATGTGCTGGAATTAATGCTATCAACTTATTTTACTTCATGAGAGTTTTTTCATGTTTGTTACAAATCTAATGTTCACATATATTTTTGAACTATGTGGGGAAAACTAATCATACATAAACATGAAAATAAAAATTAAATGATTTGAACTAGACAGATGAGCGATTGTAACTAGGAGAGAGATCAAGGTTTGAAGGGAGCAATGGAGGAGGAGATTTAAAAAAAATGATAATATGTTCTGTATATCCCCAACACCACTTAGGGAATGTATACAATATGTACTGCTTATGTGTACTAATAAAAATATTTTTAAAGCGCAGAGAATAAATTTGTTTCTTTTCTTTCTTTTTCTTTTTCTTCTTCTTTCTTTTTTTTCCTTTTTTGTGCTGAATGAAGGGTTGAATTCAGAACCTTGTGATTGCCAGGGAAGCACTTATTCTACTCAGCCATTTCCCCGGCCCTTCAAAAATTGAATTTCTATAGGATCATAATTCTAGACTGAGAAGGAATCTCCACATTGATTTTCACAGTGATTGTACTAGTCTGCACTCTCTCCAAAAGTGCAAACTGTTTCCTTTTTCTCCACATCCCCTCCAACATATATTATTTGCTGATTTGTACTTGGTAGCCATTCTTTCTAGCATGAGTTGATATCTCAATGTTTTTTAAATTTGCATTTCTTGAATGATCAGTGTGAACATTCATCCATATATTCCATATTAAAATGGAATACGAAGGATAAAATAGATCCTGAGAAAAGGGAATAAACTTATGCAAATAGTAAGAGTTACTGAGATGAAGAGAAGGACAGGAGAGGAAGCAGGTGAAAAAGATTTATCTAAGTATGTAAGGAGGATGGATTGGATAACTTCACTGTGCAATTCTACTGATCTCTGGAGAGGACCAGATAATGCTTAACTTGTTTTGTCTACTTTTTCCATTTTTTGTACTTTTTCTCTTCTTAATTACTTACATATTTCTTTCTCATGTTATTTCTTCTTCCAAATTTACATATTTATATTTTCCTCCAATTTTAAATACTTATGAATAACTGATTGTAAGACAACACTATGTATTGCAGCAAATACTATGATATTCATACTACTTTGTTAAGTGAAATTCTGTATCAGTTATAATTATTTATGATTTAATTCTTATTTATCCTCTCTGTTTAAAAAATGAAATTCTAATGTGTATGATAAATGTCATCACAAGGAAATACTCTAAATATACACATATTTTTCTTTTCTGAGAATTCCAGGAAATAATGCTAGATCACATACATATTTGAAATACCTATCTTATTATTTTGTTTTGTTAGACTCTAAATTTATTTTCCCCCACAGGTTATATTATTTTATTTTATTTCAATTCATTTCATTTTATTTTGAAGTGTAAGACCAGAAGCAAAAACAAATAGAAGACAGACAGAAACAGGGTAACATACAGCAAAAATATATATGTTATAAATTTTTAAAACAGGAATCTCTAACAAGTGTTATTATATTATTCATTTTTACCATCAAGTCCTTAGCTCCCATTAACAGATATAGTCATAAAAGACTAGACAAGTAATTGAATATTAACACTTGCTTTCAAGAAATCTTAATTCTTTTCTTTGTCTTTTCTTAAAATTTCTTTTAAAGAGAGTGTAATAATTGATAACACATTAGAAATGCTACACATGTAGCAGACCACGATGACACTTATTCCACCGTGGATTTTGTATTGCACATTGCTGTCCTTTATGTGAGACTCTAAATATATAATGATTTAGTGTTGTCTGGAACTTTGTGCTTCAAGAGGAATAATTCTTTAGTGTTAATAAAGTCAGAAACAAGCAATAAATTTTATGTTTTTAAATTTAGGGCAGGGTGTATAGGTTCTTACTATGTAGATCAGACTCCTAGTGATCCTCCTGTTTTCAGCCTCCTAAGCGCAGGGATTACAATGCATGCCACCACACCCAGTCTCCATTGCCATCTCAGCACACACCCAAGGAGGGGCCTGCATGGCATGCTGCTAATCAAACCTTGGGCACTGCTCTCTGCCTAAGAAGGTCTTTTTGTTCACTGATCTATTTGGCTGGCCCATAAGAAGTGATAAATTTAAAGAGCAGTAAAGATCACAAATGGTTGATGTGATATTACCATGACATTTTCCATGGAATTTTGCATTGCTTTGCACTTGTTTTTCCTATAAAAATTAATTCATCGGGGATAAACAGATTACAGTATTTTACATTCATTTAGCTTATTTAATTTTAAATACTTGGGGAACATTGTGTGGTACATCTTGTCTCCAATTTCTAATTGACTTCCTTACTAATATACACAGAATCTATAAGATTTAAATTATTTGACACACACGGCATTACACGCCATGATTGGTGTGCTGTGTTTTGGCCAATATTCCATTCATACTTGTGGATACATAGAACAGGCCCATATCTGTATTATTTTTTTCAATTTCTTCTGCTATAAACACCCTAAATATAAAGCTACCAGAGTCTATAATACAGTTTTTATAAAGGTGAACTAGGCTTTCTCTATATTTGAATCAAGTTCCTCAGGAGTAAGCATTCCTCATCTATCTTCATGAGTTCAGATTTCAACTAAAATCTGTTAACTGTCTGACCACCAAATTTTTCTGCATTAAAGAGCATGAATTTTGAAAATGTTCTTTTCATTAGTTCCTCTTATTTGTCCAAAATGTTGGGATTCAACCTGCTATTTATAAAAACAAAGAGCAGTTCATTTATTTGGATCATATTGATCTCTCATTTTATCCTTTTTTAGACCAATGGGCCATATTTTGTAGGTAGAAAAATTTTCCATATATTATTTATGCTTATCCTACACTGTTTGATTTTGGAGATTTGACCTCAAGTTGTTCTATTGTGTTATTTTCCCAGAAAATATGTTCTAAATTGCTATTCTTCTCCTGCATCTCTGTAAGTTCCAAATTCCCCTCAGTTACGCATGAGGTCTCAGCGAGTTTAATTAAGAAATAACAACTTGGACATGGAACAAGTGAAGAAATCAACCACATATGCTCTGGTTTCAACACACATGAACTGTCCCCAGGCATTTGTTGTTTTTCAGTGAGGGTTTTGCTTTATGAGCACTCACTCAATTGTGCTCTTAGACATCAAAACTACAGACTCAAACCATAATTTAACATGGATCATGGTGTTCTCTCCATTCTTTACCCCTCCAAGGCAAATGTGGCATTTGAAGGGAGGATGATATACTTTTCTGGGAATTATACTTTATAAAACCTGTTTCATCGTTTCTTATTTTATGAAAGAAAAATAGTAAATATATGTTTTAGTAAAGCATGGTTCATTATCTAATAAAATTACCTATAAGACATGAAACTGCTACTTAATATTGGTTTGGGGTCAAATATTGCCAAAATGGAACTTTGAGTACTTCTTCTTTTTATACTCAATTATCAGGTTTATTGAGCTTATATGGAATTCATGACATCAACTTTAACAAACACAACAACTTAATAAAGTAACTCTTTTCTATAAATCGGATAAATTACGTTTCCTGCAACTACAGCAACATTGCTTAGGGAAATCATTTCCACATGAACTGGTGGTGTGTATGATACTTTACTCTCTTTACTCCAAGAGACATCTGTGTGTGACGTTTTTGCCATTAGGACACATAGAATACATTAATTCAGCCCCTGGACTGAAGGACTGTCTGCTTATATGCATGTAAGTTCATAGGGACATGGATGTATCAAATTCTGAAGTGGAGTTT
This sequence comes from Octodon degus, assembly GCF_000260255.1. Lineage (NCBI taxonomy): Eukaryota > Metazoa > Chordata > Mammalia > Rodentia > Octodontidae > Octodon > Octodon degus. The sequence goes on from NW_004524930.1 coordinate 503,289, forward strand.
TCTTTATGCAACAGCAGTAGATTTATCGCAATGGAATGCATAACCTTTTCAAAATTCCATAGGATTATGACACTCAGTTACACCATTTTGTCCTTTGTTATGGATAACATATGGAAAAATAAATTAAGACATTTAACTCTTCTTGTCATATTATAAAAACAAATATTCTTCTATAACATCAGTGTTTCTATCAATTAATTTTGACTGTATGTGGCATTTTTTTGTTTTGTAGATGTTTATACATCTCTTGATGGGACAAACAGTATTATCCTCTAAACATTGTTTAGAATGTTAAACATTGAAAGATGATGCCATTTTTGTAGTAGTTAAATGAATAACTATGGAGCACAGACTGTAAAATTTAAGGAAACTACTATATGTAATTTTTAGTAATGATGGAATGTAGAAAACATGATTGAATACTCCTCATATTAGTCTTCAAAATATGTATAGATTCTAATTTTTTGTGTTTAGTACAGGGTCTACAGAGTCTACAAGATCTCAATACACCAATAGGACTCGCAGTGATCCTTCTGTTTTCAGCTTCTCAATTGCTTGGATTACAGTTGCGCGTTACCACAGCCAGTCTCAAGTGACATCTTGGCAGGCCCTGGGGATGGGGCTGGCACAGCACACCAGGGATTGAACCCCGGTCACTGCTCTCTGTGTAAGCAGGTTCTTTACTCCACTGAGCTATCTGGCCTGTTTTATGTATGGATTCTAATGTCTTATTAATCTCTCTTATGTTCTTTATAAAATAAGCTTTAAAAAATTAAAGACAATAAAATACAGAAAATGTCAGATTTCAGGAAATCAAGTGCTAATAATCAATGATTTGTCCAATCTTGCATAACTATTTCAGTTACCCTAAGCAACAGATCTGATGACAAAAATATAAAATATAACAACTATTGTTAATTAGCCATTCTAGTTTTCAAAATCTGTAGCACGTGTATTTCTGAATGCTGTCCTATTTCTGCCTTTCTTTCACTATTTGTTTTTTCTTTTGTTTGGACTCTTAAAAATTAAATAAAAAAATAAAATCAATAATGGATCGAGTGACTACAGGAAACAATTTGTCCTTTGGGCTTAATATAGGAAATATATTTACTACTAAGAAATGAAAATAGAGTTGGGTTCATTAAAGAAAGAAATGTGGTTTCAAGGTAAGATTTTCATCCACCATGTAGATATGCTGCCTACAAAGGACACAAAATGATTAGTAGTGGTCAAGTGGGAAAACTGATGATGTAGGAAATGATGGTGTCCTAAGAATGATAAATTCTCCTGCATAAGCAGAGCCATGGGATGTAATTAAGACAAAGATAATTTGTATTTCTTTAGATCAAGGGGGCTGAATTTATGAAGTAAGTTTGAAGAATACGTCAACAAATTTACATTATGATAGGAATTTCTATGATAATTTGTACTGGAAGCAGAGCCAGTGAACAGGGATTCTATTAAGCTATCATCTTCTATTATTTCTCTTGACTCCTGCCCTGCTTTTCCTTTTCTTCCCCTCATTCCTTCCCTTTGGCTCCCCCTGCCTGTCTTACTCCTCATCCTGCATGTCCCTCCTGTCCTTTTACCATTTCACACATCACCCTGCTCCTTTCTGAACCAACACAGATCTAGACCGTGCTTTATTGAAACATGCATATGCCCATATTCCAATTTATTTAGATCCACCCAAAACACTGAAAATTGAATATATAACATTGCATATACACATATAGGTCTTTAATATTCCTTTTATATTCAAATGATTGCATTTATGCTTTTTTAAATATAAAAATAGCTTTATTTAAATTTTTGGAAAATGTGTTATATATAATTGGCATACACAATAATGAAAAGAAATTTCAAATTGTTGAACATGCCGACAGAGTACAAGAAATGTGGGCTCTTAGCATCTTTATGAGAGTTTCATTTCTTCCAACATGAAGCTATCACCTCTGATACTTAGAAGGCCTAATCTACCATGTACTTTAAGTCCATTTCACAACTTATTATAACACATACATTTCAAAAATTTAATAGATTGACAGATACTCTTTTCCATCCAAATTTGGGAAACTAGGTTCAATGCACTAAATGCTATCAAGAGCTTATATTCTTTTTTTTTTTTTTTCTTTTTTTCCGGAACCAAGAATTGAACTCAGGGCCTTGTGCTTGCCAGAGAATCACTTCTTCTACTGAGCCATCTTTCCCAGCCCCAAGAGTTTATATGCTTAACAACTTTGTTTTTGCTCCTCCCAAACTGGACTAATGTATGTAAATATTTTTACTGCTATGCAGAGACATTAAATGACAAGGCATTACATTACTCACAAGGCTACAAAGTTATACTTTGGAGGCTCCTTGTGCAAAGCATATCATGGGTAGTGGGAACCCTGGAAGCCACAGATCCCTCCTAACCATTTCTTGGTGACCACTAACATGGGAGAGCAATACCTACTGCAGTAAGAGTTAAATGAAAGGGAAACATCACCCTGTCACCACGGGCACTGACCTACTGCTCTAACTCCAACTCATGGGGCTGTGGATGCATACATTATGAACTCCCTCACCTCATGTTCAAATCTGTTGCTAAAATTCTTTGTATGGCACCATAAGAGATGTTCAGATCACCAGAAATTTTCCTAATAGTCAACTGCTTGTTTGATCAAATCATTTTGCTCACTCATCGACATTCTTTTGGGTTTTTGAGGTTGAAGGACATCCAGATCGCTCCTCATTGTTAACAGATTAGCAATGCTTAAGAAATCGCCTCAAGCCACTTTTCAACAGTCTTTCTGGTTACTGCAGCTTCGTCAGATATGAATTTTAACATTTCATGTGTTTCTTTAGCGTTTTTTTGCAGTTCGAAACAACATTTTATGTAAATGCACTGTACGTGACCCATCATTTTTTCTCTCTTCAAGTCTCTTCAATTGTTTATTGTTTTATAGCTCTTTTTAATTAATTTTATTGAGAAAGAAATAGCAATGAAGCAACAGCTTCAAAACAGGTTAGTAGGACAAGTACAATAATTAATACATTGCATATTGTCAACTTCATTGTAGTTATTCTCAGTACAAGATGCAGACATGATATATTGTCTAAACAATATTAGTGCAAATCTTTCTTCTCACTGAACTAGATACACAATATATCTATGGAAACATATATATATATATATATATATATCACCACAAAATGGTCTTACAATTATATCTCCCTTTTTTCTTTTGTTTGGTCGGAGATGTGAGTTTCATCACTGTTAGACAAGATGTATTTGTATAGGTATTGATTTAACTTGGTCTTAACTATCCAGCAGAAAAGTGTAACCACGAGGTGTAAAAAAGCAAAGCTATATTAATATACTGAGTTGCAAAAGGTTGAAGTCAAAAACTTCTGACAACTGCCAGTGTTATTGATAAACTACAACTATTATGGACTATTGCAATATATTGAGATATTTTGCTGAATTCAAGTACCTACAATATTTGAACTGGGGTCAAGCATGAAAAGTTCCTTTAGAGACTTCTCCAAATATATGTGGTTTTTTTCTCATTCCACTATTATTTTGCAATTTCTCCTAAAGTACTTATATAACTGTCCTTATATAAATGACAATTTTCAATTTAATACTTTTACATTCTATATAGCATTAACATATTTTATCATTTATCTTTTTTATTTTTACCTTTTTGTGTAATTCATAAACAATTCTGTAATCAAAACAATTCTACAAAACCGAGTGTGAACTTATTATTGTATACAAGAGCTGTAATAACATCATCATATATTCCAGCATGCTTAATTGCGGAGTGAAGAGTATGTATATGCTTACATTGCACAGAGATTGAGAAATTATATTCTAAAAATTAAAAAAATCAAATTGTAAATAAAAATTCTGTTTAACTTTTTTAAAAATTATATCAAAAATAAAATGCTGTTTCCAAAATTATATTTTTAACTATCTTTTTTCCTTAATTAGCATTTACTCATAGGATTTTTTTATCCCTGGTTATACTTTTGAAGTTGCTTGCTCATATCCTTTGGCCACTTTAACATTGCCTTGAGTTTTAATTAATTTTTAAAATACATTTTATTACTTCATGTGCTATAAATGATTATGATCACTAAATTAAAATCATTCATCTAAGAAATTTTTATTTTTTATTTTAAAATTATCTATATGGCAATAGTTAAGATAGAAATACAGCTGCATTCTTTTAATTCAATGAACAGAGAGATTTGTTCTAACAGTGTTTGTGGAAAGGATATTATGTCTGCATCTTGTACAATGAAAAACCACTAAAAAAACAATATGCAACATATTAACTATTGAAACCGTGCTAGTAATTGATTTTGAATTGTCTCATTGCTATTTGTGTCTCAGGAAAATTATTTTTTTTTTGTTTGAAAAATATTTTATTTACTTGGCACAGGTCTTGCTACAAAGCTCAGACTCATAATGATCCTTCTGTTTTAGCCTCTCTAGAACTGGGATTACAAGTGTGCACCACCATGACTGGTTTGGGTGGCTGGAAGCTCACACC
>NW_004524930.1:514923-531015 GCF_000260255.1 Octodon degus
TGGTGGGGGGCGGCCCGAGGGGCTGGGAGAGAGTCCAGCCCACACAGCACCTGGGCTGGGAGTGGTCCTACCGGCGCAGGGTAGCAGGAAACTCTCCGCACACTCACTGGACCTGGGCTAGGACTGGGTCTGGGGTCTCCCGGAACTCGGCAGAAAATCCTCTGTAAAATTATTTTTTAAAAAAGATCACATAAAAAATTATCTATATGTACAAATGTATTAAAAGGCAGATGAAAATCTAGTTTGGAGAGATTCTTATTTATCTCATGAAGTCAGTCTATATGTCTCTGATTACATAGTTCTGCTGCCATTAGCCTGTAACATAACTGTAGTGTATTTCTAATTGGTAGTAAATTTGTTACCCAGCTGAATAGAGCACCGTGGTGCTGGGTGTCTACTTGAATAATGATACCAGCAGGATAAGAGGCAGAACATGACAAACTATTGAGATACTGTCAGGGATGCTGTTTGGAGAAGCTATTAGAACTCTTGGAAGCTGTTAATTTTCCTGGGCTGTTCTAGGCAAACTTGTCATGCTGGCTTTCCTGGTGAACTTGACTGTTCTTACTGTTGAGGAGCCCTGGACCTCATCGTCACTGAGATGGCTATTGTTCATCTTACTGGAGCTCTGGTCTTTATCTTAAGCATTGCTCACAGGCTCTGGTGGAAAGGTGGTGCACTGCTCAGCCTCCTGCAGAAGCTTGTCATGTGGCTGCCCTGATGGGAACTCAGCTTTCCTCATCACTGGATGTCTCAGCTACTCTTCTCTCATTGCTGTGAAAACCAACACCCAAAATGAAAACAGGAAAGGTTTATTTAGCTCACTGTTAGAGGAGGTTTCAGTCCAAACTCAGCTGGCTCCAAGGCCAAGTGGCACACGGAAAACAACAAGCGTTCATGGGGCAGGCAAAAAGCAAGCAAGATAAAGAGTGGCAGCAACGCAGGAAGCTAGCTAGCATCTCTCTCCCCATTACACAGTAATATAAATTACTCACTCATGACCAAGGTGTAACACTCATACCTGCATTCCCAGAATTAGATCAAAAATCAATCACATAGACCAGAAGCCACCCCATGACTGTATGAGCTGGGTGGTACAAGCAGACACAAACCCCAAAACTGGAGGAACTTGGGACTTCACTTTTGCTGAGGATGGCTGTGGTAACTTTGGTGAAGCGCTACTGCTTACCTTCAGCATTGTTTCCAGGCTTCAGTGCATATCACTCAGCCTGTGAGCAAAGGTCCTTCATCCTCCTGTCATGCACTTTCTAGGCTCCACCACTGACGTTTGGACCTTCCCAGCACAGATGCAGATAGTGGGCCTGCTAGAGACTTCGTGTGGTCTCCAGTTTGCCAACTGGACATGTAGGAGGCATTGCTATGAGCTCTTCTTTCTCATATGGGCATATGAAAAATATTAGAATAAAGGCCCTCAGTTATGTTATTTGATCTTTAATGTGTAGACATATATCCTGCACTTCTTGTATGTGATATTTTGGGTAATTCATCATAAAGTCAAATCATAAAATAGGTCCAGTCTTATGCTGCCCCCCTTGCAGATATAGGAAACAACAAAATTCACTGAAGTTATAAAGAAGTTTCCAACTTGCATCTTTGTCTCTTTCAGTTCTGAAATATAATAAATCACAATTGCTATTTATTGGATATAAAATAAAGTAACTGAAAATATAACGGACTTATTATAATTCTTCCTGTCTGTATATAACTTTTTTTACTGATCATAGATACAAAAACACAGGACAATATATAGAACAAAGGATCAACATGAATGAGTTTGTATTCTGAGGCTCACTCAGAGCCTCTGTGGTCATACAATATTGCTTTCTATGTTCTTGCTAATCTACACAGTGACAATGTCAGGCACCCTATTCATTGTCTTCACTATGGTGCACAGCCCGGCCTTGAACATCATTAAAATTTGCCTTTAGCTGTCCCCTTAAAGTTTTCTGTTATCATTGTGGGAGAGTTCTAAAGTTTTTGTCCATTAATGATACAACGCTGGGATTATTAGTGTCACTAGTAACTCATCAGGGGTGGATAACCTGAAAAAGTCATGTGTGGGGGAGATGCTTAACTCCTGCAACCACTATTACTCCCTTTTAGGCTTTTGCTATTTTGTAGTCTTCAACCACCATGAACTACAGTCCTCTGCCATGTTGTATTCTGTCTTCTACCTAGGTGTGTAGGACTGAAACGTCCAAAACTGTGAACAAAATAGGCTTTTCCTTTCTTAGTTAAAGGTATCAGCTATTTTATTCTGACAGTAAGAGAAAAGTAAACAAGAAAGATTTTGGCACTGAGAAATGGGTTGATTGATGTGATTGTACCAACCCATGTGGTTCAAGGGCCTTTGTGAATGACTTATGGGCAGACATAGGAAAGATTTGGAGATGTCACCAGAATGAAAAGCAATGGAATGCAGTGAATTGTTTTGTATGGGGAATTCTGGGTGAGCTCAGAAGACCAGAATGCTGACAGATATCCTGCCTGTAAAACCAGCCTGGGGATGAGGAGATTGCTCAGCAGTCTAAGCACCTGCCTGGCAAGTGCAAAAGACACAGGTTTGACCCCAAGTAAAACATGCCATTCTGGGTCTGGAAACCTGAGCACAGAGTACTGGACACTGAAACTGGGTGAGGCGGCCAACACCTGTAATCCCAGTGCTGGGGAAGCTGATACAGGAAGATCATTATGATCCCAAGCTAGACCACAAGACCTTGTACTCAATAACTAAAAGATTTTAAAAAAGAAAAAGGCCAAGCTGGGGAGGTTTCTTCTGGGAAGGACTGCATTATTTGTTAGACTAAAGATAATGTGTGTTATAACTTGGAAGAAAATTTCTCTACATGTTGCACATGTTCAGAGACTACCTGAGACTGAGAATAAACACAGAAGACTGATTTATCTTGAAAGAGAAAATTCAAGGCACTCAAATATTGAGGCAGTGTCATGGCTATTCTTGGGGGATTTTACTGAAATTTAGGTTCAGACTGAAGTGCAAAGAGCCATATATGATTTATTATGTTGTAAGTTTTGACAGAAAGGAAGCTCCAATAAATCTATCCATTGCAAAGACAGAGCTGTGGATATCTCCATTTATAAGAAAGAATGGTAGTATTAAAAAAAGATGGCCTGAGTGAATCACAGCAAGCCCCCAATCTTTGAGGCCTCAAAACTGCAATAGTGAAAGACTTTGGTTTGAAGAGAAAGCCTAAGCAAACCATGTTCCAGAATGGATACCAAGGCCACGCCAGATCCTAGAATGGTGGCAGCACAGAGAGTAAACCCCTCAGAATCAGGGTCAGACAGATCACCAACCCAAGCACTCAATCACTACAGTCAAGAGAGAAGAAAACCTGGATACTGCTCCAGCTGGCAGCAGAAATTGTCATCATCCACATGGCATTAATTTTATGTTTGTGTAGAATGCAAGAGTTCTGTGATTGAGAAGGCTTCCACCTAGAATTTGGAATATGGAACAGGAGGTTAGCCACTCTGCCTGTGAGATACAGAGGCTGTGAGTGAGAAGCCTAAGGTTCAGTGCAGGCCGCAAAAGTTTGGAATTCAGGACCACAGCTCATCAAAGAAAAATTGAAAAGAGGAAGCAAAGCTGGCAAAACAGAGAAACTATGGGAACTACCACTAAAAATGGCATAGAAGTAGACTCACATTGACCTCACAAATTGCCACAGATTGCTTCAGATGTTCTGTACGGAACCACAGGACATTTTGCTTGCCTTTAGTCCCAATCCTTCGTATCCTGTCATTTTTACCATTTGGAGTGGTAATGTTTTCCTTGTCCCATTGAATGTTGGAAATGTTTAACATTTCATTTGTACAAGAAAGAGTTTACCTTCAGTCTTGGAGGAGATTTAGTAATTAGACTTTTAAGTGATACTGAAACAGTTAGGAATTCGGAAACTCTTATTGATAGACTAAAATGCCTTTTGCATAAGAGGATGTGCATCAGTCTTTGGGGACAAATGGACAGAATGTTATCACTGTGTCCAGTTGCCCCCTAAAGCCTCATGCACTCCTTGGGGCATACTTCTAAAATTTGTGATTAATTCTTCATACAACATTCGTATTATGGCTGTGAACACTGCAACCGCTCGGGATGTCGGACATCAAAGCAATATAAGGAAATGAGCATGTTTTGGCAGCTGCTGAAGCCACTGTACCACCCTTTTTGACGCTTACTGTTTCACAGTCTTCTGATGCCATAAACTGCTTTCCTTCTGAGAAAGCAGTTCTCAGAAGGAAATTCAAATCTGTGAAGTCACACATTAGGAAAACAGAACGGGAACAAATAAACACCCTAATCTACACCTTCAACAACTACAAAAGGAACAGCAAACCAAACTCATAGCCCATAGACGTGTAGAAATCGTAAAGATTAAAGCAGAAATTAATTCAAATAAAATGAAGAAAACAATTCAAAGAATGAATGAAAGGAAAATCAGGTTCTTTGAAAGATTAGTTAATATCGATAAGCCCCTAGCTAACCTCATCAAACAGAGGAAAGAAAAAATTCAAATACAAGCAATAAGGAATGAAAAGGGTGTAATTACCACAGACCCAGTGGAAATACAGAAGATTATCAATGGCCACTTTGAGAGTCTTTACTCTCACAGAATAGAAGACACAGAAGAAATAAACTGATTCCTAGAAAGGTAAAAATTACCAAAGCTGAATCAACAAGATTTAACCACTCTCAATAGCACAATAACAGCTAACAAAATTGGAGATATAATAAAAGATCTACCGACAAAGAAAAGCCCAGGTCCAAATGGATTAACATCTGACTTCTACAAGAAATTTACAGAAGATGTAGTGCCTATACTCCAAGATAAAGCAAGACCTATCTAAGAGGAAATATAATTTTGCATTTGTTAAAGTCAGTCACATAGTTATGGGAATCCACATGTATTTTCACGTGTACATAGAGTGGACACTGATAAAATGAACGGAATTGATAATTCTAAATCATCTTCATCATTTTATGTTTGGAGACTCTGAACTCTCTACTAATAAAATGAAGACATTTGGGTAGACTTAGGGCAAAAAAATGTGGTTTTATTATGTTTAGTTTCACTCATAAAGTCTTTGTGACTAATCATCTGTAACACAACATTAATGTCAAATATGAACTCTCTACTAGTAAAATGAAGACATTTGGGTAGACTTAGGGCAAAAAAATGTGGTTTTATCATGTTTAGTTTCACTCATAAAGTCTTTGTGACAAATCATCTGTAACACAACATTAATGTCAAATATTATGTATTTCTCATATGATAGAAAGCATATGGTGAACAAAAGTTTTCTTGCTACTCTGAAGAATCTGTCATTATAGGAGTCAAAGACAATGTAAAATTGTGGTTTTTTTCACCAGAATATTAGGCAAACTTAATGATCCTGTATCTTATTTTATCCTTATAATTGCTTCATAGAAACTGAGTATATCAGTTAAATTCTCTGCAAATGTAAACTTGTATTCACTGGATCATATTGCATTTGTTTGTACCACAGCTTATATAACTATGTGTTATAATTTGGATATGTAAATGTCCTGTACACAGGAAAGCTTCTCACATTGGCACCCAGAAACACATAGCAAAGGAAGGAGCAAGTGCAGGATATGCAACCTTCAAGGTCAGATACCATTGTTTCAAAACTGCATTCCCTGAGTTGCTGATGATCAAGTAAACATGGGTATTCCAAACAAGTGTTTATCTTAGAACTCTGAGATAGTTCCGATTTTCCCAGACTCCATGCAAACCATGTCACCTGACTTTTTCATTTAAGACTTTGCCATACAATCATCAAGCCCTCAATTGACCTATGGAGGAGACTCCAAAGAGCTGGACATACAAGGAAGCAGAAACGTCTTACAAGAAAATGGCATACTATGTGCACAGCACAACAGAGAAAGTGGGCAGTACACAACGACATGGGTTCCAATACTCCTAAGTACCACAGAAGTCCTATCTCACCACGATGTGTTCACAGGCTTTATTTTTTAAAAGTAATTTCATTGAGAAAAAAATAGCAATGAGATAGTTTCAAGACAGATTACTAGCACATTTTCAGTAATTAATACATTGCATATTGTTCTCTTAGTGGTTATTCATTGTACAAGATGCAGATATGATATCCTGTCCACAAACACTATTAGAAAAAAATCTCTCTATTCATTGAATTGAGAAAATGCAGCTATGTATGTGCCCTAACTATTTTGAGTATACAGATACAAAATGTTCGTGAATTTGTATCCCCCTTTTTTGGTTAGTTTTGTCAGACAAGGGAATTCCATTTTCATTAAAATATTGCAGGGGCATGAATTCAGCAAAATAGGCCAACATACTCTAGTAGTCCATAATATTAGTGGGTTTTCTGTAACACTTGCAGTGTCCTAAGTTGTAGACTTGAGCCCTATATATCTTAGTATATTAATATGGCTTCATGTTTCATACTTCATTTATATACTTTTCTACTGCATGCTTAAGACCAAGATAAAGCAAGACCTATCTAAGAGGAAATATAATTTTGCATTTGTTAAAGTCAGTCACATCCTGTAGGATTAATCCTGAAACCCTCTGCAGCAGTTTGTAGATCCTTTTCAGCATCAGCCATGTGGATGACTCAAGGCAAATGCTTGACCAATTTTCTCTCTATGAAAGTCTGAGAAAATTTTGACTCTCCTAAAGCATGCTCTATATCATTGATCACTTTCCTCTGTAGCCCCATAATCTCCTTGATCAGAAAATTTGGGACACAAATGAGTTACATGATGTTACATTATAAGTTCTCTTAAGTCCTGAGTCTTCACGGATCTTGAAAGGCTAGGGTGAAAATTTGGGTGTCCTTGCAGTTCTTCTTTTTCTCTAATTTTTGGTCTGTAAACTTAGGTTGTTAACCCTCCAGAAGTGAGGCTTATTATTATTACCCTACAACCTAGGCAGTTGAGCTTAACCTCATTATCTGTCTGGATATCAAACATCTTAGATATAACATGGACAAGTACTTTCCATCAAGTATTCATATGTTAAGATTTAAATCCCAGAGGCTTTATATTAAATGACAGAACTTAAAATTTTTCTGCTGGATTTCATTCTTGTATTGGTTAGATTTATTTCATTCTCCTTATTGCTATCTTATAGATGCTGGGCCTGCCATCTATTTTATGGATGTTAGCCTTGCCTACTGTATGTTGGTTGGATATTATCTTTCTTTTGATTTTTAAAGGGTTCATGCATACCAGTTTGCCATGAATCTCAAAACAAATTTTCAGCTTACTGCACAAGGCTGAAATAACAGACTGTCAATTTTAATATGGACTAAATATGCTTAAAGTAATGAACCTTACTCTTCTGGTACTCATTCAGAGTGTGATGGTTCAGATCCATAGAGTTCCACAAAATACAAAAAAAAAGCAAACAAAAGAACACTCATATGGTCCCTGTCCACACCTCCCCTACCACCTTGAGTGGAGGTGGTCACAGGACAACTACAGGGAATTGGTGAGCCCTGCCCCATGATGACCCAGCTTCACAGAGTTCAATTTAGATGCAGCTGCCTCTGTCACTGTTGTTGTAGATCTACTGATCCATCGCACCTTCCCCCACCATTAGTGGGAGGCTTGGTAAGCCCTAGCCTTGCCATCCCCACCATCAAAAGAGAATTGTGAAGCTTTGGACTTCACGTAGCATCATTGAGGCCTTATTGGGATGCCTCTAAGGCACTGTCACAAGGAGGGATTCCACACTGAATCCTCCAAGCATGACATTTTATGACACTACACTGTCCACCCATTGTTGTGGGAGATTTGCTGACCTACACCCCACCAAAATACCAACACTGCAGTGTCCAGGTGCATATTTTGTCATTCAAGAAGTATAGAAATGGAATATCAAAAGGCAAACTAACCTTTCCCTAAAATACAGAAAAAAAGCAATCTAAGTCCTCAAGTGCTCTCTAAACAAGTCATGGAGAAAGATCATACAAGATCTTAGAAGTCACACACTTGAAATTTTGAAAATAATAGCAACTGAAGTAAAGGAACAAATTCATCATGCCATAGAAGAAATCAGGTCATAAATAATCTTTCAGGTAAAATAAGGAATGACAACAATCATGAGACAATTGCTCAGCACATAAATAGAAGACATAGACAAAAAAAAAATAGTTCATAATATGGAAATGATGGAAACATTAAATGAACAATAAAGAACTAAAATACATGAAAAAGATTCAATCACCCATCAAGTAACTTAAGATTTCCATATAAAACAGGGAAAACTGCTTGAATGAAAGTGAAGATACACTTTCAGACCCTGAAGATAGCATTGCAGTGAGTGAATGTTAAAACAAATATCTCTTGCCCCACCCCACCCACCGAGTAGGAATTTTTGCCCCATTCTGGGAACCCTCAGACCCAATCCTAGCCCAGGCCCAGTGTGTGTTTGGGAGAGCTTCTGGCTAACTTGTGCCAGTGGGACCTACTTGTCCCAGAACAGGAACAGCGCGAGTAAGACTCTCTTCGACCCCAATGACGCACTGAATCGTTCCGCAGCAGCTCCCCTACTGCACCTGCCCAGTAGGAATTTCTGCTGCATTCCAGAAACCCTAGACCCAGTCCTTAACCAGGCCCATTGACTGTGTGGGGTAGCTTCCAGCTACCCTTTGCTGGGATGACCTACTTGTACCAGCCCAGTCACATCGTGGGTGACACCCCCTTTCACACTTATGGAACACCCCCCATCACTCTGTAGTACCCCACACACACACCCTGCCCACAGAGTAGGAATTTCTGTCACTTTCTGGGAAATCCCACATCCAGCTCTAATCCAGGCCCGGTGATTGTGTGGGATATCTGCCTCTCCACCCTACTCCTCCTTGTCCCCTGCAGACTCAACTGAGGCCAGACATACAGGCTTGGGGTGAAAAACTTCAGATGCAATCCCTTCAGAGTGTAGGGGAGAACCACCCAGCTAGTCCAAGAGCAGAACATCTTACCAGAGGGGCACAACGGATTCACCGCCAAGGGCAGCCACAGGAAGGAACAGATCACAGCAGAAAGACCCAAGCCAGGAACAGCTGGATAAATCCAAACTTTTCAGATCTACACCTGAACTTCAGTAGGTGCTAAGGCTATAACTGCAATAAAGATCTACAACAAAGATCAGAAGACAGTGCTACACAAAATGACAATGAGAAAGAGCAAAATGCAATCTCAAAACCCAAGCCAATCCATAACAAATGCAGAGAACAATAACACAGAACAAACAAGGAATCACAGAGCTGAAAGCAAAGAATCAATGGCTTTGAAATAAAGAAACAGCTGCAGAAATGTATAGAGACACTCAGATTGAAAATGAAAAAAGAAATCCCTGAAGTAATAACTTCTGCAGTAAAGAATCAAATGCAGAAACATATGGAAGAAATCCAGGGCCCAAACAGAACAAGTGCAGAGGACACTAGTTCAGCTCAAATGTATGAACTAATAGTAAATGAGCATCGATAGTAAATGAGCAAGAGCAGAAAGTCATAAAGGAACTCAGAGCGAAATTCTTCTATACTAGCTCAGTTCAAATGTACAAATTAATTTAGCGTTGATAGTAAATAAGCAACAGAAAAACCTATAGAGAAACTCATCGCGCAATTCTTTTCGGAAATGAAAAAAGAATTCTCAGAACTCATAGCATTTGAAGTAAAGAATCAACTGCATAAACGTAGGGAGGAAACCCAATCTGAAAAAAAAAAAACACTGCAGTAAAAGAATGTACAACTGCTTCTAAAGAAGACATTGATAAAAAAAAAAATAGAGGAGATTAGAAAACTCACGGATTCCTTGAATGTGCAAAACAGGAAAGAAATAGATCGCATGAAGCAGAGTCAAAGAGATATAGAGGAAATTAAAATCTCAATCACAAGCTTGGAAAACCATTTGAGTGAAAGTGAAGACAAAGTTTAAGATCCTGAAGACGCTGGTGCAGCTATGGAAAAGACAAGAAAGGATCTCTTAAAAACAACTAGGATGCAGGAAAAAATAATCCATCATATGCAAGATGATGCAAAGATAAACAATGTGAGATGAAAGGCATCAAGAGAAAGAAAGAGACAATACAAAGAAAGAAACAATAAGAGACATTAAAAAAATATGGGCAGAAGTAGTAACAGAAAAATTCACAAATATGAGGAAACAGTCTGATATTCAGGTAACCGAAGCATACAGCATGCCAAGTAACTTCAACCCAATGAAAAACACACTGAGATATATAACAGTCAAGATCCTAGAAATTTGGCACATGAATAATCTACTGAAAGATGCTAGAGAAAAGAAGCAGATCATATTTAAAGGAAAACCCATCAGAATTATGGCTGACTTCTCTTCACAAACCATGAAGGCAAGAAAAGCATGGAGAAGAGTACTTCAAGTCCTCTATTAAAACAAATTTCAGCCCAGAATACTATACGCTGCAAAGCTCTACTTCAAGTTTGATGGAAAAGTGAAATACTTTCATGAAAAAGAACAGCTGAAGAATTTTAGGATGACAAAGCCAACCATACAGAGGCTCCTGAAAGATGTGCAAGAGAGGGACAAAAAATGATAAGAACTCCACTAATAAGATCAGAAGCAACCAACTAAAGAGGTCAAGCAATTAAATACAGGAGAAAAAGGAGTAAACAACAACAGGTAAATAACATGGCAACCGTAAGTCAATACATCTCAATTCTAACCATCAATGTAAATGGACTCAATTCACCAATTAAGAGAAATACACTGGCACAGTGGATTAGAAAACAAAATCCAACAATATGCTGTATACAAGAAACACATTTAACTCATAAAGACATTCATAGGCTGAAAGTCAAAGGATGGAACACAATAGTACATGCTCCAACACCTCAGAAAAAAAGCAGGGGTAGAAATCCTATTCTCATACACTCTCAACTTCAAACCAACAATTATCAAGCACAATAAAGAAGGCCACTATATACTGGTTACGGGAAAAACTCAAGAGGAACAGGTAACACACATGAATATGTATGCACCAAACACAGGAGCACGCAACTATATAAAGCAAATCTTAATGCACATGAAAAATCTAATATCTAATACCAAAATCATAACAGGAGACTTTAACACAAAAGATGTGTCAACCTTATCCCCAAAAGATAGGTCAACCAGACAAAAACTTAGCAAAGAAATAACAATACTGAACCAGAGCTTGAAACAAATGGACTTCATGGACATATACAGAGTGTTCCCCATAAACAGAGCTGAATACACATTTCTCTGAGCTGGACATGGGTCATTTTCTAACACAGACCACATACTGGTCCGTAGGTCATGCCTAAATACATGTAAGAAAACAGAAATTATATCATGCATATTATCTGACCACAGCACAATGAAACTGGAAATAAATGACAAGAGAAACCAGAAAAAAACCTTAAATACATGGAAATTAAATGATGCCCTACTCAGCAACCAATGGGTCACAGATGGAATTAAACAAGAAATTCAACAATACCTACAATACAATGAAAATTCAAGCACAATTTATGATAACTTGTGGGATATGATGAAAGGAGTTCTCAGAGGAAAATTCATAGCTGTGAACTCAAACATTGGCAAAACAGAATGGGAACGAGTGCATACCCTAATGCTGCACCTTCAACAACTAGAAATGGAAGAGCAAACCAAACCTAAAGCCCAAAGACAGGTAGGAACCATAAAGACTAGAGCAGAAATTAATTCAATTGAGACATAGTCATAGCCCAGGCCCGGTGAGTGTGTGGAAGAGCTTTCATCTACCCTGCACCTGTAGGACCTACTACTGGTCCAAGCCCAGGCTCAGCCTAGGTGAAACCCTCTTCCACCCCCTTGGGATGCCCTCCACAACTCCGCAGCACCTCCCCTACCCTGCCCACTGAGTAGGAATCTCTGCCGTGTTCCGGGAACGCCCAGACCCAGTCCTAGCCCAGGCCCTGTGAGTGTTCCCGAGAGCTTCCAGCTACCCAGCACCAGCAGGACTTACTACTGGTCCCAGCCAACGCGCACCTTGGGTAAGACTCTCTTTCATTCCCTTGGGGCACCCCCCAGCACTCCACAGAACCTCCCCAAGGCTGCCGAGTAGGAATTTCTGCTGCGTTCCAAAAAACTTCCAGACCAGTCCTAGCCCAGGCCCAGTGAGTGGGTGCGAGAGCTGCCTCTCTCCTCTAATCCATTTTGTCCCTCCAGGCTCAGCTCAGGCCCGGCATAAAGGACTGGAGTTAAACCTTGCAGCTGCAATCCCTGCACAGAGTGTAGAGGACAGAACCACCCAGCTAGTCCAGGAGGAGAAAATCTTGCCAGAGGAGCAAAACAGTTTCACCCCCAAGGGCAGCAGCAGGAAGGAGCTGAACAGCCAAACACAAACCAGGCACAGCTGGATAAATCCAAACTTTGTAGATCTGAACCTGAACTTCAGTATATGCTAAGATTATAACTGCAACAAAGATATATAACAAAGGTCAGAAGACAGTGCTAAACAAAATTATGAGAAGGAACAAAATGCAATCTCAGAACCCAAGCCAACCCATAATGACTGCAGAGGATGATTACACAGAAAAAATTTTGAATCACACAGCTGAAAGCAAAGAATCAACAGCTTCTGACATAAAGAAACTGCAGAAAGCTAGGGAGGAACTCAGATTGGAAATAGAAAAAGAAATCCTTGAATTAATAACATCTGCAGTAAGGAATCATATGTAGAAACATATGGAGGAAACCCAATGCCCAACCAAAATAAGTGCAGAGGACACTAACTCGGACCAAAAGTATGAATTAATAGCATCTATAGTAATTAAGCAAGAGCAGAAAGTTATAGAGGAACTCACAGCACAATTATTTTCAGAAATAAAAAAGAATTCTCAGAACTTATTGCATCTAAAGAAAAGAAGCAACTCCAGAAACATAGGGAAGAAACCCAATCTGAAAAAAACACTGCAGTAAAGGAATGTATAACTGCTACTAAAGAAGACATAGATTAAAAAAAAATAGAGGAGATTCGAAAAATGACAGATTCCTTGAATGAGCAATACAGGAAAGAAATAGATTGCATGAAGCACAGTCAAAGAGATATAAAGGAAATTAAAATCTCAATCACAAGCTTGCAAAACCGTTTAAGTGAAAGTGAAGACAGAGTATCCGATCTTGAAGATGTTGGTGCAGCTAGTGAAAAGGTAAGAAAGGATCTCTCAAAAACACCAGGAAGCAGGAAAGAATAATCCATCATCTGCAAGATGACGCAATGATGAACAATGTGAGGCTAATAGGCATCAATGAGAAAGAAGGAGTTGATACAAATGTCAAAAAAAATGGGGAAAAGTAATAGCAGAAAATTTCTCAAATATGAGAAAACAATCTAACATTCAGGTAACTGAAGCATACAGAATGGCAAGTAACGTCAACCCAATGAAAAACACACTGAGACATATAATCGTCAAAAACCCAGAAATTCAGCACACGAATAATCTATTGAAAGAAGCTATAGGAGTAGATCACATTCGAAGGAAAACCCTTTAGAATTACGAAGGACTTCTCTTCACAAACCATGAAGGCAAGAAGAGCATGGAGCAGAGTACTTCATGTCCCCTAAGAAAACAAATTCCAGCCCAGACTACTATAACATACAAAACTCTCTTTCAAGTTTGATGGAGAAGTGAAATACTTTCATGACAAAGAACAGCTAAAGAATTTCTTGCTAAAAAAAAAAGAATTTCGTGATGACAAAACCAACACTACACAGGCTACTAAAAGATGTTCCAGAGAGAGAACAAAATGATCAGAACGCCATGAATGAGATCTGATGCAACCAACTAAATAAGGCAAGCAATTAAACACAGGAGAAAAAGCAGTAAACGACAACACCTAAAAAACATGTCAATTGTAAGTCAATACATCTCAATTCTAACCATCCATGTAAATGGACTCAATTCACCAATTAAGAGAAATAGACTGGCACAGTGGATTAGGAAACAAATACCACACAATATGCTGTATACAAGAAACACATTTAACACATAAAGACATTCATAGGCTGAAAGTCAAAAGATGAAACAATACTACATGACCCAGCACCTCAGAGAAAAGCAGGGGTAGCAATCCTATTCTCAGACAGCCTCAACTTCAAACCAACAATGATCAAACGAAATAAAGAAGGTCAATATATACTGCTTAGGGGAAAATTTCAAGAGGAAGAGGTAGCAGTGATAAATATTTATGCACCAAACATGGGAGCACAAAAGTATATAAAACAAATATTAACGGACATGAAAAATCTAATGTTCAATAGCACAATTTAACAACAAAATTCAACACACCCCTATCCCCCAAACATAGGTCAACCAGACAAAAACTTAGCAAAGAAATAAGAGAAGTGAAACAGTGCTTGAAACAAATGGAATTAGAGGACATATACGGAGTGTTCCACCCAAACACAGCTGAAAAAACTATTTTCTCAGCTGCACATGGGTCATTATCTAAAACAGACCACAGACTGATCCATAGGTCCTGCTTAAGTACACGTAAGAAAACAGAAAATATCCCATGCATATTACCTGACCACAGTGCAATGAAACTGGAAATACATGATAAAAGAAACCAAAAAAAAAAAACCAACTTAAATACATAGAAATTAAATGACACCCTACTCAGCAACCAATGGGTCACAGATGAAATTAAACAAGAAATTCAACAATATCCACAATTCAATGGAAATTCAAGCACAAATTACAGGAATTTATGGGATACGATGAAAGCATTTCTCAAAGGGAACTTCATATCTGTGAACACACACATTAGGAAAACAGAACGGGAACAAATAAATATCCTAATACTACACCTTCAAAAACTCCAAAAGGAAGAGCAAATCAAACCCAGAGCCCAAAGATGGGAAGAAATCATAGAGATTAGAGCAGAAATTAATTTAATTGAGGTGAAGAAAACAATTCAAAGAATAAAATAAGCAAAAAGCTGGTTCTTTGAAAGATTTTAAAAAATCAATAAGCTCCTAGACAACCTCATCAAAAAGAGGAAAGAAAAATTGAAATACGAGCAATAAGGAATGAAAAGGGTGTAATTAACACAGAACCAAGCGAAATGCGGAAGATTATCAATAGCTACTTTGAGAGTCATTACTCTCACCAAATAGAAGACACAGAAGAAATTTAAAGATTTCTAGAAAGGTATAAATTACCACAACTGAATCAACAAGATACAACCACTCTCAATAGCCCAATAATAGCCAATGAAATACGAGATGTAATTAAAAACCTACCAAAAAAGAAGTGTCCAGGTCTGGATGGATTAACAGCTGAATTCTACAAGAAATTTACAGAAGATGTAGTGCGTATACTCCTCAAAATTTTCCATTAATTGAAAAGGAAAAAATTCTCGCAAAATGATTCCTGGAGCCAAGTATTAGAATGGCATCAAAACCAGAGAAAGACACAACTAAGAAAGAGAACTATGAGCCAATCTCCCTCATGACACAGACGCTAAAATCCTCACTAAAATCCTAGCAAACAGAACACATCAAATCATCAAGAAGATCATACAAAATGACGAGGTAGGATTTGTCCCAGGGATGAAAGAATGACTCAATATTAGAAAATACACAAATGTAATATACTATATACATAGAGCGAAAACTAAAAAAAACATGATCATCTCCATTGATGCAGAAAAGGCTTTTGACAAAGTCAAACACACATTTATGTTCAAAGTCCTACAAAAAATTGGAATAGATGGCCTCTGCTTCACTATGGTAAAAGTCATTTATGCAAACTCATCAGCTAACATAATCCTAAATGGGGAACAACTGAAATCATTTACCTTTACATCAGGTACACAACAAGGATGTCCTCTATCACCACCCCCATTCAACATAGTTCTGGAATCATTACCTACAGCCATTAGACAAGAGAAAGAAATACAAGGAATAAAAATAGGAAAAGAAGAAGTTTAATTCTCTTTATTTGCGGATGACATAATACTTTACTTAGAAGACCCAAAAAACTCCA
>NW_004524930.1:537081-567929 GCF_000260255.1 Octodon degus
GCTGGGAGAGGGTCAGGCCCACGCTGGGCCTGGGCTGGGACTGGTCCGGCCAGTGCAGGGTAGCAGGAAACTCTCCGCACACTCACCGGACCTGGGCTAGGACTGGGTCTGGGGGCTCCAGGAACACGCCAGAAAATCGTACTCGGCGGGTGGGGTGGGGAGGCACTGCGGAGTGGTGGGGGGCGGCCCGAGGGGCTGGGAGAGGGTCCGGCCCACACTGCGCCTGGGCTGGGACTGGTCCCGCCGGCTCAGGGTAGCAGGAAACTCTCCGCACACTCACCAGACCTGGACTAGGACTGGGTCTGGGGGCTCCCGGAACACGGCAGAAAATCGTACTGGGAGGGCGGGGTGGGGAGGCACTGCGGAGTGTTGGGGGGCGGCCCGAGGGGCTGGGAGAGGGTCCGGCCCACGCTGCGCCTGGGCTGGGACTGGTCCTCCCGGCGCACGGTAGCAGGAAACTCTCCCCACACTCCGCAAAGCATTAATTATTATAACCATTCTACTAAGCTATTTTGAAATTGTATTATAGTTACTTTATCTTTTTTGTTAAAATGAATTTAAAAATCAAAGAAAACAAAAAGGAAGTGAACTGATTTCTAGATGCATAGGAATTATCAAAGCCCTCTCAAGAAGATAAGAAAATTCTGAATAACCCAGTAACTAAGAATGAAATTGAAAGTGTAATCCAAAACCTACCAGAAAAAGAAAAAAAAAAATCCCAGGTCTCGATGGAGTCACAGCTGAATTTTGTGAAACAATTACAAAAAATTTAATACCAACTCTTCTCAAACACTTAAATGAAACAGAAAAGCAAGAAATTCTCCAAAATTCATTCCTGGAGGCAAAACAAAACCTATCAGGAAAAAACTTTTAGCCACCTCTCCCTCAGATAAAGGACTTGTATGTAGAACATTATATGAATTTTTAAAAATCAGGCACCCAAAATTCAAAGACTAAACATTTGCATCTGAGATGAATATACACTTCTCAAAAGAAACAAGACAAATGGTAAATAAATGGTCAAAATCTTTCGTCATTTGAGAAATGCAAATTGAAACAATATCAACATTCTATCTCATCCGAAAAAAATTACTGTCTTCAAGAGGTCATTCAATAACAAAAACGGGAATGGCCATGGGGGAAGAGACCCTTCTCTGCTATTTGAAAGAATGTAGACTGGTACAACCAACATGACAGTCATTCAGAATCCTTAAAATGTGGTACCATTCAACCTAGCTATTCCCCTCCTGGGTATATTTTTAGAAGAATCAAACGCATAATACCACAGTGATTAATTTGTGATTAATTCTTCATAAAATATTCATATTATGAGTGTGAACACTACAACTTGGGCTGTGGAACCTCAATGTAATATAAGGAAATGAGCAAGGTTTGCTGGCTGCTGGAGCCACTGCTCCTCCCATTTTGCCTCTTGATGTTTATTATCTTCTGATGCCATAAACTGCTACCCTCTGCCATGTGACACTTTTTTGGAGCCTGGTACGTGTGAACTGAAACCTCAACAGAATGTGAGCTTAATAAACCTTTCATTCCTTGATTTGGGGTAGCAGGAAACTCTCCACACACTCACCGGACCTGGGCTAGGACTGGGTCTGGGGGCTCCCGGAACTCGGCAGAAAATCCTACTCGGCGGGCGGGGTGGGGGAGGCACTGCGGAGTGGTGGGGGGCGGAGTGGTGGGTATTTTGTCCCAGCAACAAGAGTAAGGTAACCTAGACAAATGCTCCAATGTATTTTGTTGTTTATTTGTCATTTATGGATGCTATTTATTCCAACACGGTTACTCCAAATATGATGATAGTCTTAGTTCATGTGAGCAAAACCATTTCCTTCAAAGCTTGTATGAAAAAAATTTTCGAACACTTACTTAGGAGCTGAGATTTTGCTCCTGGTTGCCATGGCCTATGAGCACTATGTGGTCACCTGCAAACCCCTGCATTATCTGACCATCATGAACTAGTGGGTGTGTGTTCTATTGTTGGTGTTGGCCTGGGATGGGAGTTTTGTGTGTCCTATATTTCCCATCCTTTGTGTTTATAACTTTTCTTTCCAATGACAACGACCACAGCATCTGTGACATCTACTCTTTACTGAAACATGCCTGCACAGATACTTATATTATTGGCCTCATAGTAGTGGCCAATGACGGTGCCATCTGTTTGGTCATTATTGCAATCTTGCTGGTCTCCTATGGAGCCATTCTGCACTCCCTGATGAATCTAAATCAGGAAATGAGGTGCAAGTCCTTAACCAGAGTTGCTCCCAAATCAAGGTATTCATAAATCCTTCGCTGTCATTTACACTGTCATGCTGAACTGCTTTATCTACACTTTGACAAATGCAGAGATGATGTGCCATCAAGAAACATTTTTACTGGTTAAAAAGCAATGAAGTGACATAGAATCACATCACGTGTTGCCTGATGTGATTTGCTTTTTTGGAAGTAGTGGAATCTGATTATTACTCTTTTTTTTTCATCTCATGGAACTGGGGATTGAACTCAGTGAACTCCAGCTCTTGTGCTGGCCATGGAAGTGGTTATTCTCCTGAGTTATCTCCCCATGCCCAGAATCTGAATATTTCTATATATTAAACTTTCTCTCCAGTTTTATAACTGTGCGTAATGGGAAATGTGAGACTTTTACAATTTTAAGACCGTAAAATTTCTCTGAAAAACTTTTTAAATACAAATTTGTTCGATCAAGATGCTAGCTGTATGTGCCAGAGTTAATATGGAATATTACTTATGCTAAGGAAAGAAGGCCTTCTTTATGATTCACAAGGAAGTAAATCCACCTTGTTTCTGAATGAATAAAGTTCATAAATATATTCAAACCATAAAATGTGAAATAATGCATAAATAACTGATTTCTTCCATTGCAGAATGCAAATATTAAAAGAGATCATACTCATGTATAATATACATTTTTTGGTTTTAGAGATAGTTTCCATAATTTCTTTCATGTTAATTAACTCATTGTGCTTCAAGCAGAATAATACTTCATTATTATTATAATCAAGTGGAGTTAAATACACAAGAAAGAAGAAAATGAATAAGGGATTTATTTTGTCATTTATTGTTATTTTTATTAATTATACTGAAAAACAATTAGCAATGAGATAGTTCAACCCACATTGATAGGAGAGTTTCAATAATTAATACATTGCAAATTGTTGTATTAGTAGTTGTTACACATAGTAAAAGTTGTAGACAGGATATCCTGTCCAAGCACTATTAGTACAAATCTTTCTTCTCATTAAATTAAGCAAAAGAAACACTATAACTTTCCTAAATATTCTGCATATACAAACACAAATTGGTCCTTCCCTTCTATCCACTCTTTTGTTTACTCCTGTCAGACATGAGTATTCTACTGTCATCTAAATACTGCAGGTTGCTTGAATTCAGCAAAACAATCCAACACAGTCCACCAGTCCATGTTAGTAGTGGGTTATCAGCAGAAGTTGTTGACTTGAGACTTTCACAGCTCAGCATACTAATATGCCTTTACTTGATATTCCTCATTTATATCCTATTCTGATGGATGGTTCAGACCAAGATAAAGCAAGACTTATAAAACAAGAAATATAACTTTTGTATCTGATGAGTTCAGTCAAGTCCCCTCAGGATTTATTCTGTAACCCTGTACCGCAATTTGCAGATTCTTTGTCAGTGTCAGCCTTGTGGATGAATTATGGCCATTGCTTGACCAATTTCCTCTATGTGAAAGCCTGTGATTTTGTTTTCTGCCCATGTGACTTTCCTTAGGCACACTCTACATCATTGATCACGCTGCTCTTGGGCCCCATAATATCCTTGATCAGAAAATTTTGGAAACCACTGAGTTACATGGTGTTACAGTATAGGTTCCCCTACGTCCTGTGTCTTCACTGAACTTGAAAGACTAGGGTCAAAATGTTGGCTATCCTGGAAGCCCTTCTATTTCCCTAATTTTTGGTCTACAAACTTAGGTTACTAATCCTCCTGTAGAGAAGCTTATTATTATTCTACAACATATGCATTTGAATTTAACTTCACTATCTGAGCGAATATCAAACATTTTAGCCATAACATGGAAGAAGTATTTTCCATCAAGAATTGCTATGTTAAACTTTAAGTCACTGCAGATTATGAACATCTCAATTGATGCAGAATAGGGATTTGAAAAAGTCCAACACTCATTGATGTTCAAAGTCCTAGAGAAAATTGGAACAGAAGTCCTCTACTTCAATTTGATAAAAGCTGTCTATGACAACCCAATGGTTAATATAATTCTAAATGGGGAAAAACTGAAATCTTTTACTCTCAGGTCAGAAACAAGAAAAGGATGTCCTCTATCAACACACCTATTCAATATATTCTGGAATCATGGGCAAGAGCCAGCAGACAAGAGGGAGAAAGGAAAGGAATAAGAATAGGTAAAAGATAAGTTAAATTACTTTTTTTGCAGATGACATGATACTTTACTTTGAAGACCCAAAAAAACAACACCACGAAGCTACTAGAATTGATACACAAATTCAGTTGCATCGTATGATACAAAGCCAATACCCTAAAGTCAATAGCATTCCTCTACACAGATAACAAACACACTGAGAGGGAATTAGAGAAACAATATATTTTACAATAGCACCGTGGAAAATGAAATATCTTGGAATTCATCTAACTAAAGAAGGCAAAGGTCTTTTCAAGCAAAATTACACTCCTCTGAGAAAAGCTATTGTAGAGGATCTCAGATAATAGAAAGACATTCCTTTCTCCTGGATAGGAAAAAGCAACATCATGAAGATGGACATATTCCCAAAATTGTTGTACAGTTTTAATGCAATTACTATCAAGCTACCACCAATATACTTCCCAGGCCTAGAGAAATCATTCTGAAAATTTATTTCAAACCAGAAAAGACCTAGATTAGCAAAAGCAATGTTGGCCAACACAATGCATGAGGCATCACAATTCCTGACTTCAAATTATACTACAAAGCTTCTGTGATAAAGTCAGCATGGTACTGGCAAGGAAATCCACCTGAGGATCAATGGAATAGATGAGAAGATGGAGAGGCCTCTATGAACACACTCAACCAACTGATCATCTACAATAGTGCCAAACATACTTACTGGAATAAAGACAATATTTTTAACCAATAGTGCTGGAAAAATTGGCTCTCTACAAACTAAAAATTAAAAGTTGACCATGCACTAAGCTAAAGTCAAAATAGATTAAGATCTGAACATTAAAACAGAAAAACTAAATCACCTGGAAGGGAAAGTAGGAGGAACGCTTGAAGACATAGGGGTAGGCAAAGAGTTTATGTACAAAAGTCAAATCTCTCGGGAAATATTTGAAATAATTAACAGCTCAGACCAACTAAAATTGAGTTTTTGCACTATTTTGCTGGCATTTCCTCTGGTCTCTGGGACTTTCTGAACATTTCACCCATGGTGTGGCACCAGTAAGGGGAGAAATCCTTCTCTTGGCCTTCCAGTGTGGTTCACCTAAGTTCCGGTAAGAGACATGGCAATGGGAGGGGTCTTCTCCCTCTGTGCCTCTCAACTGAGCTTCTGCAGCTGAGGTGTCAGTTGGATATTGCCCTCCTCCACTGTGTATCTTGTTCTTGAGTTCTAAGATCTCACAGAGGAATCTGTAGTGAATTTTGTTGCTGAATTTTCAGAATTCACCAAGTTATTTGCAATAGTTTGTGTCCATCATCCTTTTTCCATTAGGGGATTCATAAATTAAAACATTTAGTCCACAAATTACAGTTTACTATTAATGAAATATTGATAACTACAACCCTAAGGATTCAGAAGAGAGAAGTCTTGCATTTCTTTAACCAATGAATGTACAAATATTATCACTTCCTTCATGTACTATGAAGTGAAACTTTATTTTTTAATAATGACACCGATTTCTGTTTTCTGTAAGCTTTTGATTACATCTAGAAATTTGCAATTTGTCCTCCAAACAAAATGTGTTACTGATCTTCAGTTTTCACTTCTAAATATAAGTAAAACTTTGCAAATGATATTTATTCATATTTTTAAAATAGATATGCATCAGTAGCTTCTGTTTTGCTGTCACTGGATGTCACAGAAGGGTACATTCAAGAAATTTGCAAAAAAATAACATGGCAGGAATGCACTTTCATGGGACACCAGATTATTGTACTTTATAATTCTGGGTTACTTTTCATCATTACTTTTAGAACTCTGCAATTCTTTTCTTTTCATTGATGTTTTATTATCTAAGTGAACTCACAGGCTAATGCTGAGAAATGGGGAAACAAGAGATGGACTGCATTGTAGGTGACACATAAGAGATTCATTTTTATTATTTCTTTAATTATTGTTTACATTTGATTTTAATGGATTGGAAAGTGGTGTGGACTTGGTGTATCTGCACATTCATTTTCTTAAGGTAATGCTTGACAAATCTTTCCTGTTACCAGAGCTTGACCATGTTTTCAAATACTAATGATATTTTTCCATTAGAGTTCAGGATTGTGCAGATGAAAAATAATCACCACTTGTCTTGGTATAATACAGATCTTCTTGCCTGTTTTACAACTGTTCACTTTTATAACAAATGAGTTTTTGTGAATTTGGGATCCACCTCTCAACTGACGATGTGTACTTTTGTGTAAGTTTCTGCAAACCTTTTTCATAGAGTCTCATTTGTTCTAATCTCCAATAAAATGAAATGGATTTTGCTATAATTTGGATTCAAATGAATTACAAACCTTTCCCACCCTCGTGGTGGAAAGGAACTTGGTTTTCAATATGAGGTATTCTCAGAAAAGGATGATTAAATTAAATATTTTCAAGTTATCACATGAAAAATACATTTTTATTAATATCCCTACCTATTCTTACTTTCAACACATTTTCTCAAGTTCCGAATTAGTTCTGGAGCTATATTTTCCTGAGTGCTTTATGATGTATCCTCGAAATTGTGGTTAATTCTGCTGCTGACTGATGTCCATGAGCAGAAAGCTTCCAAAAATACTAAGATGTATCCTCATTCAATCTGAAGTTTTGGATCTGGCATCATACACCCTATCGCTTTCTTCGATGGTGAAAATGACCACACAAGGTAGATTCAACTTGAGTAAAGCAGCAGTGGCATGAAGAATCCAGGAGTGACAGACTAGAAAGGAAGGGGTACACCTGGAGCCCAATAAAGCCCGACAGATCAGCCACCACTGTCACAATGGAGATGCATAAAAACATGGCAAATAATGCCTTTACTCCATGAGTATCTAGAGTAAGGTACAGGAGAACACATTCTGTATATGGTATGGTGCATCATTTATTCTGCTTCATATTGTTTTGTAGAAATTTAGGCTTATTAGGAGATATGCCATGAAACTGAATAAAAGATGAATCGCTCTATCATAGAGCACATCTTTTTACTCTATTAACTAAAGAAATACTTAATATTTGTAAATTCTACTTATTTTCTGAACTTCACTCTAGTCCTTGTGTTGATCAATTTTAATAGGTTGATTTTTTTGGACTTACATCAAGAGGTTGTGTCTCAAGGCTTCTGTTCATCTCTATAGAGCAGTAAAACCTCACAATCATTCACATATTTATTAGCATCTCATTTCAAAACATGGAATTCAACCAAACTCTTCCAATTAATATAAAAGAGTCATTAGATGGGTTGGGTTTTCAGGGAATAATTTTATGATATGATGTGTGTAGCATCAAAAATGACCCTTGCCTTGTAGCATCCAACTCGCACCTGATACTGAACAGTAAGATTCCTCAGCAAATGAAGTATAAATACACAATTGACTGGAATATGATTAAGCAATGATGTGATTTCTCTTTATACATTTCCCTTTTAATACACATTCTATCTATTTATCTGTTTAAAACTGTGGTATGTTCAGAACATTTAAAGACTGAGGAAGTAGATTATGTCAGCCCATGAATCAACTTCTCAGAGGCTTGTTCTCAAAATAAACCTCCATCCTACTGGACCTGATTTTAAGAGAAAAAGTATTGGCTAAAGGATATTACTCATTGAATTGATATAGTTGGCTAAGGCATGGTCTTAAGCTATCCTTTTAATTACCTACTATCAATTTTCAAGAAAAACTGATATTTTAAAAAGCGTTTTATACCTGTGTATATCTCTCATATTTTTTATATTCATTCATCTTACTATTCTACTAAGAACCATAGATTTTTCTTTTCTCTTTGGCAGCACTGGGGACTGAACTCAGGCCCTTGTGCTGGTCGGGGAAGCACTTATTCTACTAAGACATGTCCCCAAAACCAATAGTGTTCTTCATAAGAGAGTTGTTATATATTTCAACCCTACGCAAACTCGCTATTCTCTGCTTGATGGCTAGACCACAAAATGTTCAATGACAACATTTTCCCAGAGGGCATGCCGCACATATTCAAATTTTAGTTAGTTATTCCTCTTCAGGCATCTATGGAGTGGCATATTGTCCACTTAAAATTATGACTGAGGTCCCAGTGAGTTTAATTACAGGAAGAAAACAGCTTGGTGATTCAGCAAATGAATAATTCAACAACACATGTTATGATACAGATAAAGTGTCTACCGACATTGCCCTAACCACTGGGAGGTTCAGTTTGCACCACTATACATAATATTGTGTTCTTAGCAATAGATAATCTCAAATTGTGAAAAAGTAGGAATTAAATGTCATCTTCATACTTAGTCAATCTTAAATTCAGGTATGGTACGTAAAGACCGGAGAGTACATTTGGCTGGTATTACCAATAATTTCATTATTTTACTTTGGCAGGTTTGACATATAAATTGAAAGTAAAAATGTGTCTCATGAATTTTTGAACCCAAATTTATTATTTAACATCAAAATTCATTTTCCTATTGGCTTCTGTTAGTCAAAATTATCCAGCAATGCATATTTGGAGTTTAACTGTTTATAATCAAATCCAGATTTCATGTAATTACTGGAAATACTTGACATTAATTATTTTTAAATTCACAATAATTTTTTAAAAATATCCTTTCTTCTCTGGAAGTATGATGAATCAGGCCTTCTTTAAATATGCAAAGAATGGGAATATCTGGAGTGGGGAGAAACGATAGATGTGTGTCACTTTCCTCTTTGTATTTTCAGTGATGGCATCACTCATAACTCTGTTACCACAAAATGAACATGAAAACAGCTCCAAAATCTAGAACTGGAAACAAGCGGCAAATTCCTTCAGCAGGTAAGTCAGGAGAGGTATTCCCTTTGAGATATGTTGTGTAGTGGGTACATGGGTACTCATACACTTTCTAAAATTCTGTGATTTCGTTGATTAGGAGAACTTCTTTTATTCAAAAATTATGTGGATATTTATTCCAGGCTTTAATATTCTTCTTGAATATTTTGACATTATAAGTAGCAAAAAAGTATTCCCTTAACATACATGTTCTTACAGTTGATTTTGAACTGTAACTATAAGGGACATGTTTAAAGTTCATGTACTTGCAAATATCTTCATAAGACCAGCAAAGTATTCTTCTAGAGACTGTGTAGATGTTGAACATTAAAGGATGAGATTTTTCTCTTTAGAAAATGATTATGTAATTTGGAAGAGCTGTCAGTAAGTGTCAATTAAGGAAGCTATTCCTTCAACTCATAGGAGTGGAATGGAAATCAATGAGGACACAAATGAAACACTAGACTCAACATATGGCAGGAGTTCATCTAAGAAGCAATGAGAACTGAGGCAGGCTGCCTGTATCTAACAAATGTTAGGTCAAAAGAGAGAGTTTCAACATGCCAACATATTGTAAAAATATGTAGAGAATGGTGCAAACTGATGAAAACAGAGAAACTGGTGAAGGGAAGAAGAATTGGTGAAGTAGAAAATGGAAGAGATATCAGAGGATTGGGTATTATTAAGGGTTCTGGATAGAAGCAAATCTGCAATTCCAGAATTATAAGCCTTACAGAGGTAGGCAGAAAACCCTTGTTTTTGAAGAAGTAGTAGGACAGAATTTATGAATTAAATTGAAGTAAAAGTTAATGGGGTTTAGAAGAAAATTTAGTAGTGGGAACACTTGAAAATTTAAAGGGCTAGTGATTATTGATCTACTTATAATATATTGTCCATTCTAACTGTGACAGTTTCTTCTACTCTGTGTCTGCCTACCAGTAAGATCTTCTATCTCCTCTTGTTGCCTTCTCTTCCTTCTCTTCCTGCTCCTTATCCTGCTGCTCTACTTCTTCTTCTCCTCTTTATTGTACTAACCACACATAATTGTGCCCTTTCTGTCATTTCAATTCCATCCTATCAAGAACACAACCAAGGTATAAATCACAAACTCCATTCCTACCTGTCTGAATAGAACAAATATGCACCAGATATGCAACCTATCTATCCACTTCCATATTACTCATGTTCACATACTGTAATACATTAATTAGTGGATAGGTATATACTATATTTATGTATGGTTAACAATAACACCCTGTCATACATAATTATCTGCTTCAATGATAGCTTGTGAAATTTCAATAAGAGAACGGACATAATTGAAATTGACTTATAAAAGATGATTTTTACTTTTAAGATATTTTATATGCTTAACCATTTCTTTATTGAATTGTATCTTTAGAAATGTTATTAAAATAATACACAAAACACTTTTTACATGTCTACTTATCTGCTAATGCTTTAATTTCCAGACAATACATCATAAAAAATGATATTGTTATGAATGGTGTATGGATTTTGCCTTCACAAAATACTGTTAAATTGTGACACAAAAATTATAAAATTCAAAGAAAAGAAAATACACTTTTGAAATTTTACGAGTCACTCTTAAACTGTTATCATAGTTAAAATATAATATCTCTGAAGTGACATTTGTATGTTTTCCTTGATCATTTTCTCCTTACAGGTGAATGGCAGCATCTTATGTTTACTGGTCTTGTGGATATATTTTTTTCTTTCATTGCCTTTTATATCATCTGTCTACCCTGCTACTGATTTGTGTGTGTGTGTGTGTGTGTGTGTGTGTGTGTGTGTGTGTGTGTTTTGGAACAACTGATTCAACTCGGCCCTTGCACTTGCCAGGGAAGCACTTATGCCACTGAGCCTTCTCCCTGGCCCCAGTATTTTATGAATTAGTTTCTTAAAGCTTTTGTATAATTTAGATAGGAATTTTTATGTTCGCTAAAACATACTCTCATTCTTCAAATACTTTTTCTAGTTATGCATGTTATGAATCACTAATGGTTGAAAATAAATTGAATAGAGTAATGTGTCTTTTTAAGGTACATTTTATTAACTAAATAAATTAATCTACCACGGGATTATAGAAAGTCAGCTCTCCTTCACAAACTTGAAATAAATATAATGTGTGTC
Source organism: Octodon degus (assembly GCF_000260255.1). Taxonomy (NCBI): domain Eukaryota; kingdom Metazoa; phylum Chordata; class Mammalia; order Rodentia; family Octodontidae; genus Octodon; species Octodon degus. The sequence goes on from NW_004524930.1 coordinate 548,472, forward strand.
TTATCATTTTTAAATTAAACCTAATTGATCCTTATTTTAGTATATACAGTTAATTCCATGTGCATATACTTTAGTTTCCTAACAGAAACAATGCTGTGATGTCATTATTTTTATAATGAATCCTTTCCAACCTGTCTCCCATTATTTTTGATATTGTATTATAATTTTCTTTTATCTTCAAGAGTAAAATCTAGAGCAAGAAAAACAAAAGCAAAAGACACAAGGGCCTTAGTTCAATCCACAGTTGTGAAAAAAAATTAAAAATAAAATCAAAAGCAAAGACAGAAACCAGGTAACATGTAACAATATAAATGTTACAGATTTTCAAAAAAAGTCACTAATTAACAGTGACTGGTATATTGTCTATTTCTATCATCAAATCTGCTGTTCTAATTAACAGGTATAGTTCAACAAGATGGGACATATGATTGAATATTGACACAGACTTTCAATAAATCTTATATTTAAATAGAGTACAGATTAGTATTAAAACAGAGAAAATGGCAAGTGACACAGATTTTTCCTCCAAAATGTAATATGAATTTCACAGTATTTATTATGTGATACATAGTGTTTTCTTCCAACCAGTTATGCATATTACCACACATATGCCTCTAAATTTGGAAGAAGAAAAAAAAAGAAAGAAATGTATAACAAATTAAGAAGAAAAAATGCATAAACAATTGAAAAATCAGGTGATAGACTGCTTTCCATAAACCAGCAGTTCTTGAAATCCATCACCTTTCCTCTACAGTATGACACTGACTTCCACCAATTTGCAATTGAAAAAGCTCTGAGAAGACTGGAACATAAAAAATGACAACACCTATCAGCAAATGAATAAAGCTACCCTTAAAATTCAGAAGTCACACTAATTCTATGTGCAGAGAATTTTGTACTCAGCAGAAAGAATAGGACACACAGAAGGAGATATGGAGCAACGGAACAACGTGACTGAGTTTGTGCTATTGGGGCTTACTCAGAGCATCCAGGGTCAAAAAATATTATTTGCTGTGTTCTTCCTAACCTACATGGTGACAATGGTAGGCAACCTACTCATTGTCCTGACTGTGGTGCTCAGTCCAGCCTTGGAAGCCCCAATGTTCTTCTTTCTTGGCTACTTATCATTTATGGATGCCATTTTTTCCAGTACAGTTACCCCACAGTTGATTAAAGACCTACTCTATGAGAAGAAAACTATTTCCTTCGAAGCTTGCATGACACAACTATTTTTAGAACACTTATTTGGTGGCGCTGATGAAATACTCCTAGTTGCCATGGCCTATGACCGCTATGTGGCCATCTTCAAACCCTTGCATTATATGACCATCATGAACCAACAGCGGTGTGCTATGCTCATCCTCCTGACCTGGGTTGGAGGTCTCCTGCATGCTACCCCACATGTGCTTTTTGTTTACAACCTTCCTTTCTGTGGCTCCAATGTCATTGACCACTTCTTATGTGACTTGTACCCCTTAATGAAACTTTCCTGCACAGACACCTATATAATCAGCCTCACTGTGCTAGCCAATGATGGGGTGATCTCTGTCACCATTTTTACAATCTTATTGGTCTCCTACGGGGTCATTCTGCAATCCATGAAGAACATGAGTAAGGAAGGGAGGCATAAGGCCTTATCCACCTGTGGCTCCCATATCACAGTAGTCATCCTGTTCTTTGTGCCTTGCATTTTTATATATGTGAGACCTCCATCTACATTACCCATTGATAAATACTTGACTGTGTTTTACACCATAATCACCCCTCTGTTGAACCCCCTGATCTATACTTTGAGAAATGCAGAGATGAGAATTGCCATGAGGAAGATCTGGACAAGAAAACAAAATTGAACTTATTTCACTTATTTGAAATGAAGATTTAATTCTTCTAGGATAGTCATAAGTGATTATTTCTGTATGCTAAACTTTACTTCAGCTCAAACATCTGAAAAATAATGAACATAGAATATGTGAATTCTTGTGAAAATCTACATATATTCTTAAGGCTATTAGAATTTGTTAAGAAATCACATATTATTTGTTTGGCTGAAATGTTTCAGTAGAGACTATCAATTTATGTGCTGGAATTAATGCTATCAACTTCTTTTACTTCATCAGAGTTTTTTCATGTTTGTTACAAAACCAAAGTTCACAAATATTTTTGAACTATATGGGAAAAACTAATCATGCATAAATATGAAAATAGACGTAAAGTGATTTGAACTAGATCGAGGAGCGATTGTAACTAGGAGAGAGATCAAGGTTTGAAGGGAGCAATGGAGGAGGAGATTTTTTTAAAAATGAAGACATGTTCTGTATATCCCCAACTACTCTTAGTGAATGTATGCAATGTGTACTGCTTATGTGTACTAATAAAAATATTTTCAAAGCACAGAAAATAATTTTGTTTCTTTTCTTCCTTTTTTTTTTTTTTTTTTTTTTTTTTTTTTTTTTGGCTGAATGAAGGTTTGAATTCAGACCCTTGCTCTCGCCAGGGAAGCACTTATTGTACTCAACCATTTCCCCGGCCCTTCAAAAAATGAATTTCTATAGGATCACAATTCTAGACTGAGAAGGAATCTCCACATTGATTTTCACAGTGGTTGTACTAGTCTGCACTCCCCCCAACAATGCAAAATGTTTCCTTTTACTCCACATCCCCTCCAAATTTTGTTATTTGCTGATTTCTAGTTGTTACCCATTCTTTGTAGCATGAGGTGATATCTCTGTGTTTTTTTTTTATTTTGCATTTCTTGAATGATCAGTGATGAACATTTTCCATATGTTTACTTTCCGTTTCTATTTCTTCCTCTGAGTACTGTATATTCAACTCAGGTGCCCATTTTTTCATAGGATCTTCGAATTTAGGGTTCCTGATTTTTTTAATTCTTTATACGTTCTAGATAGAATACTTTTGATGGAGGGACAGTCCGCTATATTTTTCCCCAGTTTGTGGGTTTTCTTTTTACTTTGTTGGACACTTGTTTGGAGGTGCAAAAACTTTTCAAATAGATGAATCCCAATTGTTGATTCTATGAAATATCTCCTGTGTAGTGTAGTTTTGGCTTTCTTCACGAACTCTCCAAGTACCCCTATGTGTGTAAGATTTCCATTTATATTTTCCCCGAGATTTAGTGGGTTTTTTTTTTTTCGGAACCAGGGATTGAACTCAGTCCCTTGTGCTAAACCTTAAAAACAACCCAGATACGCGTCAACTGAAGAATGGATAAAGAAAGTGTGGTATCCTTACACAATGAAGAATTATTCAGCTATAGAACAGGATAATTTGAGTCTTTTGTCAGTAAATGGATGGAACTAGAAAACAAACTCCTAAGTGAAGTAAATCAGACTTATGTGTGTAAAGATTGTATTTTCTCCTTAGTGTAAGAACCTGAAAGATAAAAATGGAATATGAAAGGTACAACAGATCCTGAGAAAAGTGAATAAGCTTATGCAAATGGTAAGAGTTACTGAGATGAGGAGAAGGACAGGAGAGGCAGCCGGTGAACAAGACTTATCTATGTATGTAAGGAGAATGGATAGGATAACTGCACTGTGCAATTCTACTGATCTATGGGGAGGACCAGGTAATACTTAACTTCTTTTGTCTACTTTTTCATTTTTTTGTACTTCTTCTCTTCTTAATTCCTTACACATTTCTTTCTGTTTTTATTTCTTTTTCCAAATTTACATGCTTATATCTTCCTCAAATTTTACATGCTTATCAATAACTGACTGGAAGACAACACTATGTATTACAGCAAATACTATGAAATACATATTACTTTGTTAAGAGAAATTCTATATGTTATAATTATTTATGTTTTTATTCTTATTTATCCTCTCTGATTAAAAAATGAAATTCTAATGTGTATGATATATTTTGTCACAAGGAAATACTCTAAATATACAGATATATTTCTTTTCTGAGAATTCCAGGAAATAATGCTAGATCGCATACATATTTGAAATGCCTATCTTATTGTTTTGTTTTGTTAAACTCTAAATTTATATTCCCCCACAGGTTATATTCTTTTATTTTATTTTATTTCATTTCATTTCATTTAGCAGTGTAAGACCAGAAGCAAAAACAAATAGAAGACAGACAGAAACAGGGTAACATACAGCAAAAATATATGTTACAAATTTTTAAAACAGTAATCTCTAAATAGAGTTTCTATATTATCTATTTTTACCATCAAATCCTTTGCTCCCATTAACAGATATAGTCATACAAGACTAGACAAATAATTGAATATTAACACTTGCTTTCAAGAAATATTCTTTTCCTTGTCTTTTCTTAAAATTTATTTTAAAGAGACTGTGATAAATGATAAGACATTAGAAATGCTACACATGTAGCAGACCATGATGACACTTATTCCACCGTGGATTTTGTATTGCACATTGCTGTCCTTTATGTGAGACTCTAAATATATAATGATTTAGTGTTGTCTGGAACTTTGTGCTTCAAGAGGAATAATTCTTTCCTGTTAATAAAGTCAGAAACAAGCAATAAATTTTATGTTTTTAAATTTAGGGCAGGGTGTATAGGTTCTTACTATGTAGATCAGACTCCTAGTGATCCTCCTGTTTTCAGCCTCCTAAGCTCAGGGATTACAATGCATGCCACCACACCCAGTCTCCATTGCCATCTCAGCACACACCCAAGGAGGGGCCTGCATGGCATGCTGCTAATCAAACCTTGGGCACTGCTCTCTGCCTAAGAAGGTCTTTTTGTTCACTGATCTATTTGGCTGGCCCATAAGAAGTGATAAATTTAAAGAGCAGTAAAGATCACAAATGGTTGATGTGATATTACCATGACATTTTCCACGGAATTTTGCATTCCTTTGCACTTGTTTTTCCTATAAAAATTAATTCATCAGGGATAAACACATTACAATATTTTACATTCATTTAGTTTATTTAATTTTAAATGCTTGGGGAACATTATGTGGTATATTTTGTCTCCAATTTCTAATTGACTTCCTTATTAACATACACAGAATCTATAAAATTCAAATTATTTCACACATACAGCATTGTATGCCATAATTGGTGTGCTGTGTTTTGGTCAATATTACATTCATACTTGTGGATACATAGGGCAGGCCCATATCTGTATTAACTTTTTCAATTCCTGTTGCTAGAAACATCCTAAATATAAAGCTACCCAAATATGTAATACAGTTTTTTTTTTTAAGGCTGAACTAGGATTTCTCCATATTTGAATCAAATTCCTCAGAAGTAAGCGTTCTTGATCTCACTTCATGAGTTCAGATTTCAACTAAAAACTGTTAACTGTGTGACCACCAAATTTTTCTGCATTGAAGAGCATGAATTTTGTAAATGTTCATTAGTTCCTCTTATTTGTCCAAAATGTTGTGATTCAACCTGCTATCTATAAAAAAAGAGCAGTTCATTTATTTTGATTATATCAATCTCTCATATTATCCTTTTTTAAACCAATGGGCCATATTTTGAAGGTAGAAAGATTTTCCATATTTTATTTATGCTTATCCTAGACTGTTTGATTTTGGAGATTTGACCTCAAGTTGTTCTACTGTGCTATTTTCCCAGAAAATATGTTCTAAATTGCTATTCTTCTCCGGGCATCTCTGTAGGTGCCAAACTCCCCTCAGTTAGGCATGAGGTCTCAGTAAGTTTAATTAAGAAATATCACCTTGGACATGGAACAAGTGAAGCAATCACCAATATATGCTGTGGTTTCAACACACATGAACTATCCCCAGGCAACTGTCATTCTTCAGTGAGTGTTTTGCTCTATGATCACTCACTCAATTGTGCTCTTAGACATCAAAACTACAGACTCAAACCATAATTTAACATGGATCATGGTGTTCTCTCCATTCTTTACCCCTCCAAGGCAAATGTGGCATTTGAAGGGAGGATGATATACTTTTCTGGGAATTACACATTATAAAACCTGTTTCATTGTTTCTTATTTTATGAAAGAGAAATAGCAAATATGTGTTGTAGTAAATCATGGTTCATTATCTAATGAAATTAACTATAAGACATGAAACTGCTACTTAATATTGGTTATTGACCAAATATTGCCAAAATGGAACTTTGAGTACTTCTATTTTTTATAATCAATTACCAGGTTTCTTGAGTTTGTATGGAACTCATGCCATCAACTTTAACAAACGCAACTTAATACAGAAACACTTTTCTATAAATTGGATAAATTGTGCTTCCAGCAAGTACAGCAGCATTGGTCAGGGAAAGAATTTCCATATGAACTGGTGGTGTGTGTGATACTTTACTATCTTTACTCCAAGAGACATCTGTGTGTGAAGTTGTTGTCATTAGGACCCATAAAATACATGAATTCAGCCCCTGGACTGAAGGACTGTCTGCTTATATGCAAGTAAGTTCATAGGGATATGGATGTATCAAATTCTGAAATGGAGTTTTCTTTACACAACAGCGGTAGATTTATCGCAATGGAATGCATAAACTTTTCAAAATTCCATAGGATTATGACACTCATTTACACCATTTTGTCCTTTGTTATGGATAACATATGGAAAAATAAATTACGACATTTAACTGTTCTTGTAATATTATAAAAACAAATATTCTTCTGCCTGTAGCTGTCCCCTGAAAGCTTCATGTTACCATTGCAGCAGAGTTCTATAGTTTTTGGTCCATTAATGATACAATGCTGGGATTATTAGTGTCAGTACTAACCCATCAGGGGTGGATAGCCTGAAAAAGTCATGGATGTGAGAGATATTTCTTAGCTCCTGTAACCACTATTACTACATTTGTGGCTTTTGCTATTTTGTAGTCTTCCACCACCATGAACTAATGCCCTCTGCCATGTGGTAGTCTGCCTTCTAGCTAGGTGTGTAGGACAGAAACATCCACAAACTGTGAGCAAAATAAGCTTTTCCTTCCTTAGTTAGAGGTGTCAGCTATTTTGTCACGGCAGTAAGAGAAAAGTAAACAAGACAGATTTTGGCACTGAAAATTGGGTTCACTGATTGTACTGTACCAGCCTATGTGGTTCAAGGACCTTTGGGAATGATTTATGGGAAGACATAGGAAAGATCTGGAGATCTCATCTGAATGAAAAGCGATGGAACGCAGTCAATTATTTTGTATGGGAAATTCTGGGTGAGCTCAAAAGACCAGAATACTAACAGATATCCTGCCTGTAAAACCAGCCTGGGAATGAGGAGATTGCTCAGCAGTCTAAGCACCTGCCTGGCAAGTGCAAAGGACCCAGGTTTGATCCCAAGTAAAACATGCCATTCTGGGTCTGGAAACATAATCACACAGTACTGGACACTGAAACTGGGTGTGGCAGCCAACACCTATAATACCAGTGCTGGGGAAGCTGATACAGGACGACCACTATGATCCCAAGTTACATCACAAGATCTTGTACAAAATAACTAAAAGGTTTTAAGAAAGAAAAGGCCAAGCAGGGGAGGTTTTTTCTGGGAAGAAGGACTGCATTATTTGTTAGACAAAAGATAATGTGTGTTATGTCTTGGAAGAAAGTTTCTCTACATATGGCACATGTTCAGAGACTGACTGAGACTGAGATTAAACATAGAAGAATGATTTATCTTGAAAGAGAAAATTCAAGGCACTCAAATCTTGTGGCGGTGGCATGGCTATTCTTGGGGGATTTTACTGAAATTTAAGTTCACACTGAAGAATAAAGAACCATACCTGATTTATAATGTTGTAAGTTTTGGCAGAAAGGAAGCTCCAACAAATCTATTGATTGTAAACACAGAGCGGCGGATATCTCCATTTATAAGAAAGAACAGTAGAATTTAAAAAAGATGGCCTGAGGGCATCACAAGAGCCAGCAAGTCCCCAGTGTTTGAGGCCTCAAAACTACAAAAGTGAAAGACTTTGGAATGAAGAGAAAGCCTCAGAGAACCATGTTCCAGAATGGAGACCAAGGCCACACCAGATTTGTAGCACCATATAGAATTTGCCTCTCATGATAAGCGTCAGACTGATCACCAACCCAAGCACTCAATCCCTACAGTCAAGAGAGAAGAAAACCTGGACACTGCTCCAGCTGGCAGCAGAAATTGTCATCATCCACATGGCATTAATTTTATGTTTATGCAGAATGCAAGAGTTCTGTGGTTCACAAGGCTTTCACCTAGATTATGGACTATGGACTAGGAGGTTAGCCACTCTGCCCCTGAGATATAGAGGCTGTGAGTGAGAAGCCTAAAGTTCAGTGCAGACCCCAAAAGTTTGGAATTCAGGACCACAGCTCATCAAATAAAAATTGAAAAGAGGGAGCAAATCTGGCCAAACAGAGAAGCCTTGGGAACTACCACTGAATATGCCATAGAAGTGGACTCACAGTGACCTCGCACTTTGCCACTGATTGCTTCAGATGTCCCGTATGCAACTACAGGACTTACTGCTTGCCATTGGTCCCAATCCTTCATATCCTGTCATTTTTATCTTTTGGAGTGGTAATGTTTTCTTTGTCCCATTGAATGTTGGAAATGTTTAACTTTTCATTTGTACAAGAAAGAGTTTAGTTTCAGTCTTGGAGGAGATTTAGTAATTAAACTTTTCAGTGATATTGAAACAGGACTCTTATTGGCAACTCTTATTGATGGCAACTCTTATTGATAGACTAAAATGCCTTTTGTATAAGAGGATTTTCAAGAGACTTTGGGGACACAGGGACAGAATGTTATCCCTGTGTCTAGTGGCCCCCCAAAGCCTCATGCAGTCATTGGGGCATACTTCTAAAATTTGTGATTAATTCTTCATACAATATTCATATTATGGATGTGAACACTACAACCACTCGGGATGTAGGGCATCAAAGCAATATAAGGAATTGAGCATGGTTTGGCAGCTGCTGAAGCAACTGTACCACCCTTTTTATCTCTTACTGTTTCACAGTCTTCTGATGCCATAAACTGCTACCCTCTGCTATGTGTAACTTTGTTGTGGAGTCGGGAAAGTGTGAACTGAAACCTCAACAAACTGTGAACTAAATAAAGCTTTAGTGCCTTAATTTTGTGTATTGGGGATTTTGTCCAAGAAACAAGAGAAAAATGACCTAGACAAATGTCCCAACGCTCTTTGTTTGTTATTTGTCACTTATGGTTGCTGTTTATTCAAAAATAGTTACTCTAAATGTGATGATAGGATGAGTGCGTGGGAGAGCTTCCTGCTACCCTGCAATGGCCAGACTTTCCGGTCTCAGCCCAGGTGCAGTGTCGTGAGACCCACCCTCTTGAGACCCCCCCACCATCATTCCACAACACCATCCCCCACCCAATCTGGCAAGAGAGGATTTCTGCAGCGTTCTGCGGACTCCCAGATCCAGTCCTAAACAAGGCCCGGTGAGTGTATGGTAGAGCTTCATCTCCCCCCTACTCCACCTTATGCCTTCCAGACTCAGATCACACCTGGCATACAGGCCTTGGGTGAAAACCTTTGGGTGCAATCCCTGCAGAGAGAGTAGGGGAGAAAGCCACCCAGCTAGTCCAAAAGCAGAACATCTTGCCAAAGGGCACAACAGGATCACTCCTTGGGGCGGCAACAGGGAGGAGCTGAGCACAGCAGCCAGACCAAGGCAAGGCACAGCAGGATAAATTAAACTTTGTAGATCTGCACCTGAATTTCAGTAGATGCTAAGGTTATAACTGCACCAAAGCTCTACAACAATGATAGGAAGACAGTGCTACACAAAATGACAATGAGAAGGAGCAAAATGCAATCACAGATGGCCAACATCTCTTCAAAAACCATGAAGGCAAGAAAAGCATGGAGGAGAATAATTCAATTCTTCTATGAAAATAAATTGCAGCCCAAAAGACTATACGCTGCAAAACTCTCTTTCAAGTTTGATGGAAAAGTGAAATACTTCAGTGACAATGAACAACTAAAGAATTTCATGATGACAAAGCCAACCCTACACAGGCTCCTGAAAGATGTTCGAGAGAGGGACCAAAATGATAAGAACTCCACGAATGACATCAGAAGCAGAAAACTAAAGAGGGCAAGCAATTAAGCACAGGAGAAAAAAGAGTAAACAACAGGTAAATAACATATCAAACATAAGTCAGTATCTCAGGTATAACCATCAATGTAAATGGGCTGAATTTACCAATTACGAGAAATAGAATGGCACAGTAGATTAGGAAATGAAATCCAACAATATGCTGTATACACGAAACACATTTAACTCATACAGACATTCACAGGCTGAAAGCCAAAGGATGGAACACAATACTACATGCTCCATCACCTCAGAGAAAACCAAGGATAGCAATCCTATTCCCAGACAGTCTCAAGTTCAAACCAAGAATGATCAAGCGAAATAAATAAGGCCATGAGATACCGGTTAGGAGAAAAATTCGAGAGAAAGAGATAACACTTATAAATATATATGGACCAAACACATGAGCACCTAACTATATAAAGCAAATCTTAATGGACAAAAAAAATCTAATATGCAGTGTCACAATCTTAACAGGAGACCTTAACATCCCCTTATCCCAAAAAGATAAGGCAGCCAGACAAAAACTTAGCAAAGAAACAACAAAACTGAACCAGAGCTTGAAACAAATGGATTTGATGGACATATACAGAGTGTTCCCCAAAAACACAGCTGAATACACATTTTTCTCAGCTGCACATGGGTCATTTTCTAAAATAGATCACATACTGGTCCATGTCTTATGCCTAAGTATATGCAAGAATACAGAAATTATCCCATGCACATTATCTGATGACAGTGCAATGAAACAGGAAATAAATGACAAAAGAAACCAGAAAAACACCCAAAATACGTGGAAATTAAATGACACTCTACTCAGCAATCAATGGGTCACAAATGAAATTAAACAAGACATTCAACAGTATCTACAATTCAATGAAAATTCACATACAACATATAAGAATTTATGGGATACGATGAAAGCAGTTCTCAGAGGGAAATTCATAGCTGTGAACCCACACATTAGGAAAACAGAACGGGAACAAATAGATACCCTAATGCTGCACCTTCAACAACTAGAAAAGGAAGAGCAAACTAAACCCAGAGCCCAAAGACGCGAGGAAATCATAAAGATTAGAGCAGAAATTAATTCAATTGAGACGAAGAAAACAATTCAAAGAATTAAAACAGCAAAAAGCTGGTTCTTTGAAAGATTAAATAAAATTGATAACCCCCAGCTAACCTCATCAAACAGAGGAAAGAAAAAATTCAAGTACAAGCAATAAGGAATGAAAAGGGTGTAATTACCACAGACCCCATGGAAATTCAGATTATCAATAGCTACTTTGAGAATCTTACTCGCACAGAATAGAAGACACAGAAGAAATGGACCAATTCCTGGAAAGGTACAAATTACCAAAGATGAATCAACGAGATATAGCCACTCTCAATAGCCCAGTAACAGCTAGCAAAATACGGGATGTAATAAAAAACCTACCGACAAAGAAAAGCCCTGATCAAATGGATTAACAGATGACTTCTACAAGAAATTTACACAAGATGTAGTCCCTTTAGTCCTCAAACTCTTCCATGATATTGAAAAGGAAGCAATCCTCCCAAAATCATTCCTGGAGGCAAGTATTATACTGATACCAAAACCAGGGAAAGATGCAACTAAGAAAGAGAACTACAAGCCAATTTCCCTCATGAACATAGATTGAAAATTCCTCAATAAAATTTTAGCAAATACAATACAGCAAATCGTCAACAAGATTATACACCATGATCAGGTATGATTCATCCCAGGGGTGCAAAGATGGTTCAAAATATGCATATCTACAAATGTAATACACTATATCAATAGAGTCAAATCAAAAAACTACATGATCATCTCAATTTTTTCAGAAAAGGGAGTTATTTATGAATACCAGTAAATCTTGCTTATCTTTCCACCTGGAAATATTTTTAGTATCTCTCGAGAGAAGCTTCGTTTGGTGTCTTATTTCCATTCAAGTAAGTATGGTACTTCAGTCTTCTTATATAGTATAAAATATGTGAAGATGGCTCTGCTATTCTTCATGATTATCTTCATTATATTCTTAAATTTTATATTTTACAAGGTAGGCTTTGGTTTTATGTACCAATTTAACATAATCCCATATCTGTAAACTACAATTGTGCAATTACATGGAGAGTGAAACATTTTCAAAGATTTGGACAATACATGATCTTTTCATTGTTATATCATTTTTAATTACATACTTTTGTATTTCAGCATTTTAAGTATACATAGTGCATCATGATCATTCTATGCTATTATATAATGTGTGCCAATCAAATTTGTGTGGATAACGCTTCTATCCTTTGAGACCTTGTTAAATATTATTAACAGGTAAAATGTATGCACAGCTATGGGAATCTACATGCATTTTCATGTGTACATAGAGTGGACACTGATAAAATGAATGGAATTCATAAATGATTCTAAATCATTTTCATCATTTCATGTTTGGAGACTCTGAACCTCTCTACTAGTAAAATGTAGACATTCGGTAGACTTAGGGCAAAAATATGGGGTTTTATTATATTTAATTTCATTCATAAAGTCTTTGTGACTAACCATCTGTAACACAGCATTAATGTCAAATATTATGTATTTATTATATGATAGAAATCATATGGTGAACAAAAGTTTTCTTGCTACTCTGAAGAATCTGTCATTACGGGAGTCTAAGACAATGTAAAATTGTGTGATTTTCACCAGAAAATTATACAAACTGAATAACCCTGTATCGTTTTTTATCCTTATAATTACTTCATAAAAATTGAGTATATCATTTAAAGTCTCTTCAAAAGTAAACTTATATTCACTGGATCATACTGCGTTTGTTTGTACCACAGCTTATATAACTATGTGTTATAATTTGGATACATAAAAGTCCTGTACACAGGAAAGCTGCTTACATTGGCACCCAGAAACACATAGCAAAGGAGGGAGTAAGTGCAGGATATGCAACCTTCAAGGTCAGGTAACATTGTTTCAAAATTGTATCGCCTGAGTTGCTCAAGATGAAGTAAGCATGTGTATTCCACACAAGTCTTTATCTTAGAACTCTGAGATAGTTCCGACATTTCCGGACTCCAAGCAAGCCATGTCACTTTCCTTTTTCATTTAAGGCTTTGCCATACATTCGTCATAGCTTGGCCAAGCCCTCAATTGACCTATGGAGGAGACTCCAAGGAGCTGGACATACCATGGATGTGAAACGTCTCACAAGAAAGTGGCATACTATGTGTACCGCCAGCCCAATAGAGAAAGTGGGCAGTACACAACAATGACGTGGATTCAAATACTTCTAAGTACCAGAGAAGGCCTATCTCACCACGATTTTTCCAGAGGTTATATTTTTTAAAAGTAATTTCATTCAGAAAAAAATAGCAATGAGATAGTTTCAAAAACAATTACTAGCACATTTTCAGTAATTAAAACATTGCATATTGTTCTCTTAGTGGTTATTCATTGCACAAGATACAGATATGATATCCTGTCCACAAACACTATTAGAAAAAAATATCTCTATTCATTGAATTAAGAAAATGCAGCTATGTATCTGTCCTAACTATTTTGAGTATACAGATACGAAATAGACGTAAATTTGTATCCCCCTTTTTTGGTTAATTTTGTCAAAGAAGGGAGTTCCATTTTCATAAAATAATGCAAGGGCATGAATTCAGTAAAAAATACCAACATACTCTACTAGTCTATAATAGTAGTGCATTTTCTGTAAGACTGGCAGTGTCCGAAGTTGTTGACTTGAGCCTTATACATCTTAGCATATTAATATGGCTTCACGTTTCATACTTCATTTTTATACTTTTCTACTGGATGGTTAAGACCAAGATAAAGCAAGACCTATCCAAGAAGAAATATAATTTTGCATCTGTTAAGGTCTGTCAAATCTCATAGGATTTATCCTGAAACAATCTACCGCAGTTTGTAGATCCTTTTCAGTATCAGACATGTGGATGAGTCAAGGCAAATGCTTGTCCAATTTTCTCTCTGTGAAAGTCTGAGAAAATGTTTTCCTTCCATGTGACTCTCCTAAGGCACGCTCTACATCATTGATCACTTTCCTCTGTATCCCCATAATCTCCTTGATCAGAAAATTTGGGAAACAATTGAGTTACATGATGTTACACTATAAGTTGTCTTAAGTCCTGAGTCGTCACTGACCTTGAAAGGCTAGGGTGAAATTTTGGCTGTACTTGCAGCCCTTCTTTTTCTCTAATTTTTGGTCTGTAAACTTAGGTTCTTAAACATCCAGAAGTGAAGCTTATTATAATTACCCTACAACCTAGGCAGTTGAGCTTAACCTCATTATCTGTCTAAATATCAAGCATCTTAGACATAACATGGAACAAGTACTTTCCATCAAGTATTGATATGTTAAAATTTAAGTCCCAGAGGCTTTATATTAAAGGACAGAACTTAAAAATTTTCTGCTGGATTTCATTCTTCTATTGGTTAGACTTATTTCATTCTCCTTATTGCTATCTTATAGATGCTGGGCCTGCCCATTATTTTAAGGGTGTTAGCCTTGCCTACTGTGTGTTGGTAGGATACTATCTTTTTTATTTTTAAAGGGTTCATACATACCAGTTTGCCATGAATCTCAGAACAAATTTTCAGCTTATTCCACAAGGCTGAAATAACAGACTGTCAACCTTGATATGGACTAAATATGCTTAAAGTAATGAAACTTACTCTTCTGGAACTTATGCAGAGTGTGATTGTACAGATCCATAGAGTACCACAAAATACAAAAATAAGAAAACAAAAGAACACTCATATGACCCCCATCCACACCTCTCCTACTCTCTTGAATGGAAGTGGTCACAGGACAACTACAGGGAATTGGTGAGCCCTCCCCCATGACGACCCTTCTTTACAGAGTTCCATTTAGATGCAACTGCCTCTGTCACTGTTGCAGTAGCTCTACTGAGCCATGGCACCTTAACCTACCACTAGTTGGAGGCTTGGGAACCCCCCTTGCCATCCCCACCAACAAAAGAGCCTTGAGAAGCTTGGCCTTCCCCTAGCATCACTGAGGTCTTATTGAGATGCCTCTAGGACACTGTCACAAAGAGGAAATCCACAGTGAATCCACCAAGCATAACATTTGATGACACTACACTGCCCTAACCGCTGTTATCGTTGATTTGCTCACCTACAACCCACCAACATACCATTGCTGCAGTGTCCAAGTGAATATTTTGGGATTCAAAAATGTTTAAAAATGGAGTATCAAAAGGAAATCTAACCCTTCCCTAAAATACAGAAAAAAGGCAATCTAAGACCTCAAGCCCTCCCTAAACAAGTCGCAGAGATATGTCATAGAAGATCTTGGTAGTCACACACTTGAAATTTTGAAAATAATAGCAACTGAAGTAAAGAAACAACTTGATTATGCCATAGAAGAAATCAGATCACAAATAATCTTTCAGGTAAAATAAGGAATGACAACAATCATGAGACAATTGCTCAGCACATCTAAGGAAGACATATTCATGTTTCCTAGCTCTTCTTTCCCTCTCTTGATTAGTTAGTCCTTCAGATAGTGCTTTCCATTTACTTGTATTATAGTTTTCTATTTGTATTTCTTCTTTTGAGTTCTTATACCAGGGAAACTATATGATATTTACATATGTGTGTCTGCTTTATTTCACTTATGAGTATATGTTCAAGTGGCATCCACTTCAATATAAAGGCTTTGAGTTTATCCTTCTTAATAGCTGAATAATACTCCATTGTGTAAAAATACCATATCTTTTTCAATCATTCCTCAGGTAATGGGCATCTTGATTGTTTCCAAGATTTGGCTATCACAAACTGTGCTGCTATAAACATAAGCACAAATATATCCCTATGATATGATGCTTTCAGATCCTCCGGGAAATTTCCCAGTACAGGAATAGCTGGTTTAAATTGGATTTCCGGTCGAACGTTTCTAAGGAGTCGCCATACTGATTTCCATAATGGTTGCATGAGTCTACATTTCCACCAGCAGTGGAGAAGGGTTCCTTTTTCCCTACAGCCTGCCAACATTTGTTGTTAGGTGATTTCCTTACAATAGCCATTCTTTATCGGGTGAGATGATATCTCAATGTTCTATTAATTTGCATTTTGCGGATGGCTAGAGATGTGGAGCATTTTTTCTTATATTTATTCCTTTCCTTAATTTCTTTCTTGGATCAAAAGAGGGAAAGAAGAGCTAGGAAACATGAATAAGTCAAACCATACTATTATATGTTAAAGATGAGCAAGGCAATGATCCTGAGACTCTTCAGAAGATTTTTTAATCTAGCAGTTAATTGGAAAGATTCTCACACTGACTAACTATATATACTGATACCTGTGAACTATGCTACTGCACTGCAGAGGATAATTTGTAACAGTAATTTCAGGCTTGGAGTGCCTGTCATTCTGGTCTTCTGAATATGGGCTGCTTGTCATGACATGCCAGTTGCTGCTATGATGTCTCTTGGGTAGATGGTTATTCAAAAAGAAGGGGGCTGTGAATGAAAGCAATAGACAGGCAAAGGAATATTGTGGGACTGTCCTGCTTCAAGGTTGTATATGGTGATATTTTTGGATTTATGTGTAAATATAAGAAGTATGTAACCCTTTATGCCTATTTTTAAAATATATTCCAATTTTTAATTTTTTTATCATATTATGTAGGGACTTAAAGTTCAACATATCAATACTTGATGAAAAATACCTGTTCCATATTATGCCTAAGATACTTGATATGCAGACAGACAGTGAGGTTAAGCATAACATCTTAAGTTGTATGGTAATAACAATAAGCTTGTCTTCTGGATGGTTAACAACCTAAGTTGCAGAAAAAAATTAGA
Source organism: Octodon degus (assembly GCF_000260255.1). NCBI lineage: Eukaryota > Metazoa > Chordata > Mammalia > Rodentia > Octodontidae > Octodon > Octodon degus. The sequence continues at coordinate 565,362 of NW_004524930.1, forward strand.
GAAAAAGGAGGGCTGCAAGGAAAGTAAACATTTTGGCCCTAGCTTATAAGGCAAGTTAAGACTCATGATATATGAGAACTTGTACTATAACGTCATGTAACTCAGTAGTATCCCAAATTTTCAGATCAAGAAGATTATGGGTCCAAAGAGGATAGTGATCAATGATGTAGAGTGTGCCTAAGGAGAGTCAAATGGCGAGAAAACATTCTCTCAGGCTTTCACAGAGAGCACATGGGCCAAGCAATGGCCATGACTCATTTACATGGCTGACACTGACAAAAGTTCTAAAATTTGAGGTACAGGATCTCAGGATAAATCCTGAGGGGATTTCACTGACCTTATAAGACCCAAAGGCAACAACTATTGTTGCATAGGTCCTGCTTTACCTTGGTCTTAACCATCCAGCAGAAAAGGATAAAAACAAAATATAAGTAAAGCCATGCTGTTATGTTGAGCTGTAGGGGACTCAGGTCAACAACTTCTGACACTGCCATTTCTGCTGAAGACTCAATACTATTATGGGCTACTGGACTCTTTTAGAATATTTTGCTGAGTTTACACACCTATAATATTAAAATAACAGAACTTAACAAGAAAAAGGGTATACAGATGAATATCCATTTTGTATCTGTGTATTCAAAGTGGTCAGGATAGATATATATTTACATTCTCTTAATGGAGTGATTTGCTCTAATGGTGTTGGTAAATAGGATATCATGTCCGCATCTTGTACAGCAATTAACCACTAGGAAGAATGTCTGCAATGTGTTCATTATTTAAATTGTCCTGCCATTTTGATTTAAAACTATCTCATTACTCTTTGTTTATCAATAAAATTATGGGAAGAAATAAAAAATAGACAAAAAATAGTGGATGATAAGGAAATGATGGAAACATTAAATGACCAATAGAGTAAAGAAATAAAATACATGAAAAAGATACAATCAGCCACCCAGTAACTTAAGATTTCCATGCAAAACAGGGAAAACTGCTTGAATGAAAGTGAAGATACACTTTCAGACCCTGACAATAGCATTGCAGTGACTGAATGTGAAAAGAAATATCTCTTGCCCCACCCAACCCACCGAGGAGGAATTTCTCCCCAATTCTGGGAACCCCCAGACCCTGTCCCAGCCCAAGACTGGTGAGTGTGTGGTAGAGCTTCCAGCTAAACTGTTCTGCAATGACCTATTCGTCCCAGCTCAGGCATATTCTGGGTGACACACTCTTTCACAACTTTGGGACACACCCCATCACTCCATAGTACCCCCCACGCCCCAACCACAGAGTAGGAATTTCTGTCGCATTCTGAGAACCCCCACATCCAGTTCTAGTCCAAAACCGGTTAGTGTGTGGCATAGCTGACTCTCCCCCCTACTCCTTCTTGTCCCGTCCAGACTCAACCAAGACCTGACACACAGGCCTGGGGTGAAAACTTTCAGCTGCAATCCCTGCAGAGTGTAAGGGGAGAACTACGCAGCTAGTCCAAGAACAGAACATCTTGCCAGAGGGACACAACAAGTTCACACCCAAAGGCTGCAACAGGAAGGAATTGAGCACAGCAGAAAGGCCCAAGACAGGCACAGCTGGATAAATCCAAACTTTGTAGATCTACACCTAAACTTCAGTAGGTGTTAAGGCGATAACTGCAACAAAGATCTAAAACAAAGGTCAGAAGACAGTGCTACACAAAATGACAATGAGAATAAGCAAAATGTAATCTCAGAACCCAAGCCCATCCATAACATGTGCAGAAGACACTAACACAGAACAAATTGTGAATCACAGAGCTGAAATCAATGAATCAATGGCTTCTAAAATAAAGAAACAGCTGAAGAAAGATATAGAGGACCTCAGATTGGAAATAAAAAAAGAAATTCCTGAATTAATAACATCTGCAGTAAAGAATCAAATGCAGAAACATATGGAGGAAAGCCAATGCCCACACAGAACAAGTGCAGAGGACACTAGCTCAGCTCAAATGTATGAATTAACAGCATCAATAGTGAATAAGCAACAGCAGAAAGTCATAGATGAACTCAGAGTGGAATTCTTTTCTACTAGCTCAGCTCAAATGTATGAATTAATAGCTCCAATAGTAAATAAGCAAGAGCAGAAAGTTATAGAGGAACTCAGGGCGTAAATTTTTTCTACTAGCTTCATTCAAATGTACAAAATAATAGCATCGAAAGTAAATAAGCAACAGCAGAAATTTACAGAGGAAATCAGAAAGGAATTATTTTCTGAAATAAAAAATAATTCTCAGAACTCATAGCATCTAAAGTAAAGACTCAACAAGACAAACAGAGGGAGGAAACCCAATCTGTAAATAAAACTGCAGTAAAAGAATTTATAGAGTCCTAGCCCAGGTCACGTGAGTGTGCGGAGAGTTTCCTGCTACCCTGCGCCAGCAGGACCAGTCCCAGCCCAGGCGCAGCGTGGGACGGACCCTCTCCCAGCCCCTCGGGCCGCCCCCCACCACTCCTCAGTGCCTCCCCCACCCCGCCCGCTGAATAGGATTTTCTGCTGAGTTCTGGGAGCCCCCAGACCCAGTCCTAGCCCAGGTCC
>NW_004524930.1:575649-581828 GCF_000260255.1 Octodon degus
TGTTTGTGAATAGGATCACAAGTTCGCATCTTGTACAGCAATTAACCACTAAGAAGAATATATGCAGTGTATTATTTGTTGAAACTGTCCTTCCGATTTGAGTTGAAACTGTCTCATTGCTATCTCTTTGTCAATAAAACTTTGAAAATAAAAAAAAAGAATTTATAACTGCTTCTAAAGAAGACATTGAAAAAAACTAGAGGAGCTTATGAAAATGATAATGAACAATACAGGAAAGAAATTGATCGCATGAAGCAGACTCAAAGAGATATAGAGGAAATTAAAAATCTCAATCACAAGCTTGCTAAACCATTTAAGTGCAATAAAGACAGGGTTTCAGATCTTAAAGACGCTGGTGCAGCTAGCGAAAAGGTAAGAAAAGAACTCTTAAAAACAACTAGGATTCAGGAAAAAAAAATCCATCACCTGCAAGATGATGCAAAGATGAACAATGTGAGACTAATACGCATCAATGAGAATGAAGGAGTCAATACAAATGACATTAAAAAACGTATGGGCAGAATTAATAGAAGAAAACTTCTCAAATATGAGGAAACAATCAGATATTCAGGTAACTGAAGCGTGAAGAAAGCCAAATAACTTCTACCCAATTAAAAACACGCCAACACATAAAACAGTCAAGATCCCAGAAACTCAGCACAAGAATAATGTACTGAAAGCAGATAGAGAAAAGAAGCAGATCATATTCAAAGGAAAACCAATCAGAATTATGGCCATCTTCTCCTCACAAACCATGTAGGCAAGAACAGCATGGAGCAGAATACTTCAAGTCCTCTATGAAAACAAATTCCAGGCCAGAATACAATACCTGCAGAACTCTCTTTCAAGTTTGATGGAGAAGTGAAATACTTCCATGACAAAGAACAGCTAAAGAATTTCATGATGACAAAGCCAAACCTACACAAGCTACTGAAAGATGTTCTAGAGAGGACCAAAATGATCAGAACTCCACGAATAAGATCAGAAGAAATCAACTAAATAGGGTAAGCAATTAAACACATGAAAAAAAGGAGTAAATGTAAACAAGTAAATAACATGTCAATCGTAGGTCAATACATCACTTATAAGCATCAATGTAAATGGACTCAATTCACCAATTGAGAGAAATAGAATGGCACAGTGCATTAGGAAACAAAATCCAACAATAAGCTTATACAAGAAACACATTCAACACATACAGATTTTCATAGGCTGAGAGTCAAAGGACGGAACACAATACTACATGCTCCAGCACCTCAGAGAAAAGCAAGTTTATCAATTCTATTCGCAGACAGTCTCAACTTCAATTCAAGAATGATCAAGCGAAAAAAAGAAGACTACTATATACTGGTTAGGGGAAAAATTCAAGAGGAAGAGGAAACACTCATGAATATGTATGCACCAAACAAAGGAGCATCCAACTTATAAAGCAAATCTTAATAGGCATGAAAAATATAATATCTCATATGGCAATCTTAACAGGAGACCTTAACACACCCTTATACCCGAAAGATAGATCAACCAGACAAAAGCTTAGGAAAGAAATAACAAAACTAAACCAGAGTTTGAAACAAATGGACTTGGTGGACATATACAGAGTGTTCCACCCAAACACAGCTGAATACACATTTTTCTCAGCTGCACATGGGTCATTTTCTAAAATAGGCCACATACTGGTCCATAGGTCATGCTTAAGTACATGTAAGAAAACAGAAATTCCCATGCACATGTATGTATATATATATATATATATATATATATATATATATATATATATATATTTTTTTTTTCGGAACCGGGAATTGAACTCAGGGCGTTATACATGTCAGGGAATCACTTATTACACTGATCCAACTCCCCAGCCCCTGTTCCATGCATATTGTCTGAACACAGTGCAATGAAACAGGAAATAAATGACAAAAGAAACCAGAAAAAACCTTAAATACATGGAAATGAAATGACGGCCTACTCAGCAACCAACGGGTCACTGAAGAAATTAAACAAGAAATTCAACAATATCTACAATTCCATAAAAATTCAAGCACAACTTATTGGAATATATAGGATGAGATGAAAGCAGTTCTCAGAGGGAAATTCATAGCTGTGAACTCACACATTAGAAAAACAGAACGGGAGCAAAATAATACCCTAATGCTGCAACTTCAACAAAAAGAAAAGGAAAAACAAACCAAACCCAGAGCCCAAAGCCGGGAAGAAATCATAAAGAATAGAGTAGAAATTACTTCCATTGAGATGAAGAAAACAATTCAAAGAATCAAAAGAGAAAAAGCAGGTTGTTTGAAAGATTAAATAAAATCGATAAGTCCCTAACTAACCTCATCAAAAAGAGGAAAGAAAAAACTCAAATACAAGCAATAAGGAATGAAAAGAGTGTAATTACCACAGACCCAGTGAAAATTCAGAAGATTATCGATAGCTACTTTGAGAATCTTACTCTCACAGAATACAAGACACAGAAGAAATGGACGGATTCTTAGAAAGACACAAATTATCACAACTGACTCGATAAGATATAAGCACATTCAATAGCCCAAAAACAGCCAATGAAATACGAGATGTAATTAAAAACCTACCGACAAAGGAAAATCCAGGTCTGGATGGATTAACAGTTGAATTCTACAAGAAATTTACAGAAGATGTAGACCCTATACTCCCCAAACTCTTCCATGAAATTGAAAAGGAAAAAATCCTTCCAAAATCATTCATGGAGGAAAGTATTATACTGATACCAAAACAAAGGAAAGATGCAATTAAGAAAGAGAACTACAGGTGGATCTCCCACATGAACATAGATGACAAAATCCTCAATAAAATCTTAGCAAATTGAATATAGCAAATCATTAAGAAGGTCATAGACTATGACCAGATAGAACTCATTCCAGGGATGCAAGGATGTTTCAATATTCACAAATGTGTAAATGTAATACACTATATCAATAGAGCAAAAATTAAAAACCACACAAGCATCTCCATTGAAGCAGAAAAGGCTTTGACAATGTCCAACAATCATTCATGTTCAAAGTCCTACAAAAAATTGAAATTGGTGGCCTCTATTCAATCTGGTAAAAGCTATTTATGAAAAGCCAATGGCTAACATAATCCTAAATGGGAAATCCTGAAATCTTTTACTCTTAGATCTGGTACAAGACAAGAATATCCACTTTCACCACTCCTATTCAATATAGCTCTGGAATCATTAGCTACAGCCATTAGACAAGTGAAAGAAATAAAAGGAATAAGAATAGGTAAAGAAGAAGTTAAATAATCTTTATTTGTAGATGACATGATACTTTACTTGGAAGACCCAAAGAACTCGACCAAGAAGCTACTAGAATTAATAAAGAAATTCAGTAGCATAGCACGTTATAAAGTCAATACCCAAAAGTCAATAGCATTCCTCCACACAAAGGACAAAAGCACTGAGAGGGAAATTATGGGAATAATACCTTTTACAACAGCACAGCGGAAAATGAAATACCTTGGAATTAATCTAACTAAAGAAGTCAAAGATCTTTTCAAGTAAAATTCCATTACTCGGTAAAAAGTCATCGTAGAGGATTTCATAAAATGAACAGACATTCCATGCTCCTGGATAGGAAGAAGCAAAATTGTGAAGATGGCCATACTTCCAAAATTGCTGTATACATTTAATGCAATCCTTATCAGAATAGCACCAACATACCTCACAGACATAGAGAAATTATTCCTAAAATTTATCTGAAACCAGAAAAGACATAGAATAGCAAAGGCAATCCTGGGCAATAAAGACAAGGCAGGAGGCATTACAATTCCTGACTTGAAATTATACTACGAGGCTACTGTTGTAAAATCAGCATGGTACTGGCAACAAAATAGACCTGAGGATCAATGGAATACAATAGAAGATGCTGAAGCCCCTACAAACACACTCAGCAACTTTATCTTTGACAAAGGGGTCAAACATACTCACAGGAAGAAAGATAGCCTCTTTAGCAAATAGTACTAGAAAAACTGGCTCCCTCCATGCTGAAAAATAAAATTTGACCCAGGTCTATCACCAGACACTAAAATAAAGTCAAAATGGATTAAAATTCTAAATATTAAAGCAGAAACACTAAATCTCCTGGAAGAGATATTAGGAGGAACTCTGCAAGACATAGGGGTAGGGAAAGACTTCATGCACAGAAATCAAATCGCATGGGAAACAGTTGAAAGAATTAACAACTGGGACCTTCTCTTACTGAGAAGTTTTTTCACTTCAAAATAAATTACCAAGAAAGTGAAAAGGCAGCCCACAAAGTTGGAAAAAACAATGACAAATAATTACTCCGACGAAGGTACGCACTCTAGAATTTATAAAGGAATAAAAAACACTAGGGCCCCAAAATTTAAATACCCAATTCACAAATGGACACTTGAGATGAACACACTCTTCTCAGAGGTTGAAATTGAAGAGACGAATAAATATATGAAAAATGTACCACATCATTAGCCATCTGCGAAATGCAAATTAAAACAACATTGAGATATCATCTCACCCATGAAAGAATGGCTATCACAAAGAAATCACCCAACAACAAATGTTGGAGAGGCTGTGGGGAAAAAGGAACCCTTCTTCACTGCTGGTGGCAAAGTATATTGGTGCAGCCATTATGGAAATCAGTGTGGAAACTCCTTAGATAAGTTGGATGGAAATTCCATTTAAACCAGCTATTCCTCTACTGAGAATTTTCCCAGAGGATCTGAAAACATCATATCATATTTATATATGTCTGTCTATGTTTATAGTAGCACAATTTGTGATAGCCTAATTTGGAAACAACCAAAATGCCCATCACCTGGGAAATGGTTGAAAAAGAAGTGATATTTTTACCCAATGGAGTATTACTCAGCTTTAAAGAATCATAAACTCAAAGCCTTTATATTGAAGTGGATGCCACTTGAACATATACTCATAAGTGAAATAAAACAGACACACATATGTAAATATCATATAGTTTCCCTAGTATAAGTACTCAAAGAAGAAATACAAAGAGAAAGGTATAATACAAGGAAAAAGAAAACAAGAACTTGAGGACAAGACAATGAAATGAGAGCAAGGAGAAGAGCTAAGAAACATGACAGTGGCAATCCATACAGTTATATGTAGAAGATGGACAAGCCAATGATCCTGAGAATATCCAGAAGATTTTTGAATCTAGCAGTTAATTGAAAATATTCTCAGTTTGACTAACTATATATACTGATACCTGTGAATTAAGTAACTGAACTGAAGATGGCAATCTGTAATAGAAGTTTCATGCTTGGAGTGCCTGTCATTCTCATCTTCTGAATATGGGCTGCTTGTTATGACATGCCTGTTGCTGCTGTGCTGTCTCTCAGGAAGATGACTTTTCAAAAATAAGGGGGTGGTGAATGAAGACAAGAGATACAAACTGAATATTGTGGGACTGTCCTGCTTCAAGGTTGTATATGTTTAGGTTTTTGGGCTTATGTGTAAACATAATAAGTATATAATTCTTTATGCCTATTTTTTAAAATATATTCTAATTTTTAAATGTTTTTTCATCATATTCTGTAGGGACTTAAAGTTCAACATATCAATACTTAATGAAAAATTCCTGTTCCATGTTATGCCTAACAAGTTTGACATGCAGACAGATAGTGGGGTTAAGCTTAACAAATTAGGTTGTACGGTAATAACAATAAGCTTGTCTTCTGGATGGTTAACAACCTAAGTGTGCAGACCAAAATTATTGAAAAAGGAGAGCTGCAATTAAAGCCAACATTTTGGCCCTAGCTTTCCAAGGTCAATGAAGACTAAGGACATATAAGAACTTCTACAGTAATGTCCTGTAACTCGGTAGTGTCCCAAATTTTCTGATCAAGGATATTATGGGGCCAAAGAGGAAAGTGATTGATGATGTAGAGTATGCCTAAGGAGAGTCACATGGAGAGAAAACATTCTCTCAGGCTTTCACAAAGAGCACATTGGCCAAGCAATGGCCATGACTCATCCACATGACTGACACTGAAAAATGTTCTACAATCTGAGGTACAGGATCTTAGCATAAATCCTGAGGACATTTCACTGACCTTATCAGACCCAAAAGCTACAACTCTTGTTGCATAGGTCCTGCTTTACCTTGGTCTTAACCATCCAGTAGAAATGTATAAAA
>NW_004524930.1:582378-588324 GCF_000260255.1 Octodon degus
CCCCAGCACCACATGCCAGCCAGCCCCGCCCCCTGGTGGGCTGAGCTGGCCACACACACACACACACACACACACCACACTCTCTCTCTCTCTCTCTCTCTCTCTCTCTCAAATAAATAAAAAAAAGCAGAAGTCAACAGAACTACAATAAGTAGACAATGTGAAGAACAAGTAGCAGAAACTTTAGCAAGTATGGGACAAGTGTCAGATATGCACATAAGTGAGGCATATAGAACCACAATTATTTGAAATCAAAATAAATCTACACAGAGACATATAATAATATTTATTCTCTCAGCATGGAAAACACAAAGGAAAAAATACAATAAATCAAATCAGAGGTATAATAAATGAAGCTTATAACTCACCTGCTACTAAATCTAACAGAAAGAATGACAAAGTAGTATTTAATGGTAAGGAATCCAATTTATTACTCTGGATTGTTCATACAAATTTCAAACAAGAAAAAAACAAATTTCAAGGAAATTTCATGATTTTTACTGTGAATACAACAATATGCAATGCATTAATTATTGTAATCATTCTACTAAGCAGTTTTGAAACTGTATTATTGTTACTTTATCTGTTTTGCTTGTTAAAATGAATTTAAAAATCAAAAAAAAAAGAAAACACAAAGGAAGTGGACTGATTTCTAGATGCATAGGAATTTTCAAAGCCCAGTCAAGAAGATATGAAAATTCTGCATAACCCAGTAACTGGGAATGAAATTGAAAATGTAATCCAAAAACAACCAGCAAAAAGAAAAAAAATCCAAGATCTCGATGGAGTCACAACTGAATTTTGCAAAACATTTAGAGAAAATTTAATACCAACTCTTCTCAAACACTTAAATGAATCTGAAAAGGAAGAAATTCTCCAAAATTCATTCCTGGAGGCAAATATTACTCTAATATCAAAACCAGAGACAGAGCCAATGAATAAAGGAGAACTACAGGACCATCTTTCTAATGAACATACATGCAAAAAATCCTCAAAAAGTACTAGCACACATAATGCAGCAACATAATCATGTGGAATTTGTCCCAGGAATCCTGAATGATTCCATATGTGCAAATACAAAAATTGAATACACCATATCAACAGAGACAAAGACAAAAATCACATGATCATCTCAATAGATGCTGAAAAAGTTTCTGACAAAACCTACCACTGATTTATGATTTTAAAATATCTACAGCAAATTAAAAAGATGGTCTTTATTTCAACCAGATAAAAGCCATGTATGGAAAACAAACAGCTAAAATCATACTAAACAGACAAAGTATGAAAGCTTTCCTTTAAAATCAGAAACAAGACAAGATGTTCACTGTAACTCCTATTCAATGTAGTTGTGGAAACATTAGCCAAAGCAATTAGACAAGAGCAAAAAGATAAATGGAATAATGATTTGCAAGGAAGAAGTGAAATTAACATTATGTGCAGATGACATGATACTCTACATAGAAGACCTCCAAAGCTTCACTAAGAGACGGGAAAATTTAACAACCAAATTCAATAGTGTAGCTGGACAAAAGTCAATACTCAAAAATTGATAACATTTCTATACACTAACAACTAACGCACTCAGAGAGAATTTAAGAAAAATATGACTTTCAAAATAGCATCCCAAAAAATGAAATGCTTAGAGATCAATTGCAAAAAGAAAGTGTAATATTTATTTATAGTGAAAATTTTAGTACTCTGGAAAAAGAGATTAAAGAAGATTCAAGAACAGAGAAAGACATTTCGTTGCTCCTGAATAGAAAGAATCAACATTGTGAAAATAGCCATACTCCCAAAATTGTTACAATAATTCAATGCAATCCCAATTAAAATACCACCAGTAGCAGCTACCCTGCGCTGGTGGGACCGACTGTGCTTCCCAGGCCAGGCACAGCGTGAGTGAGACCGTCTTCCACCACTTTGGAACGCCCCCCACCCCTCTGCAGCACCTCCCCCACCCTGCCTGCCTCGCAGGAATTTTTACTGCGTTCCAGGAAGGCCTAGACCCAGTCCTAGCCCAGGTCTGGTGAGTGTGTGGGAGACCTTCCTGCTACCCTGCACCGGCGGGACTGAGTACTGGTCCCCAGGCAGAGCGTGGGTAAGACTTTCTTCCACCCCCTTGGAAAGCCACCCAACACTCAGCACCTAAACCACCCCGCCCTCTGAGTAGAAATTTCTGCCTCCTTCCCAGAACACCCAAACCCAGTCCTAGCCCAGACCCAGTGAGTGTGTGGGAGAGCTGCCTCTCCCCCCTACTACACCTTGTGACCTCCAGCCTCAGATCAGGCCTGGCTTACATGCCTGGGGTGTAAACCTGCAGCTACAATCCCTGCAGAGAGTGTAGAGGATAAAACCACCCAGCTAGTCCAGGAACAGAACATCTTGCCACAGGGGCACAACAGGTTCACCCTCAAGGGCAGCAGCAGGAAGGAGCTATGCACAGCAGCCACACCCAAGCCAGTCACAGCTGGCTAAAACCAAACATTGTAGAGCTGTACCTGAACTTCAGTACATGCCAGGGTTATAACTACAACGAAGATCTACAACAAAGGTAAGAAGACAGTGCTACACAAAATGACGAGAAGGAACAAAATGCAACATCAGAACCTAACCCCACCCGGAAAAAGCTCAAAGCACACTAACACAGAACAAATTGGGAATCACACAGCTGAAAGCAATTAATCAACAGCTTATGAAATGAAGAAACAGTTGCAGAAAGACATAGAGTAACTCTGATTGGAAATAAAAAAGGAAACCACTGAATTAATAACATCTGCAGTAAAGAATCAAATGCAGAAACATATGGAGGAAACCCAGTTCCCACACAGAACAAGTGCGGAGGACACTAGCTCGGCAAAAATGCATGAGTTAATAACATCGATAGTAAATAAGCAACAGCAGAAGGATACAGAGAAAATCACAGCGCAATTCTTTTCTGATATAAAAAAAGAATTCTCAGAACTCATACCATGGGAAGTAAATAAGCAACTACAGAAAGGTAGGGAGGAAACCCAATCTGAAAAAAACACTGTAGTAAAAGAATTTATAACTGCTCCAAAAGAAGACATTGCAAAAAAAAAAAAAAAAAGAGGAGATAAGAGAACTGACGGATTCCTTGAATGAGCAATTCAGGAAAGAAATAGATCGCATGAAGCAGAGTCAAAGAGATATAGAGGAAATTAAAACATCAATCACAAGGTTGCAAAACAGTTTAACTGAAAGTGAAGACAGAGTTTCAGATCTAGAAGATGCTGGTACAGCTAGTGAAAAGGAAATAAAGGATCTCTTAAAAACAATGAGGATGCAGGAAAGAATAATCCATCACCTGCAAGATGATGCAAAGATGAACAATGTGAGACTAATAGGCATCAATGAGAAAGAAGGAGTCAATACAAATGACATTAAAAAATATGGGGCAGAAGTATAGCGGAAAACTTCCCAAATATGAGGAAACAATCTGATATTCAGGTAACTGAAGCATACAGAACGCCAAGGAACCTCATCGCAATGAAAAACACACAGAGACATATAATAGTCAAGATCCCAGAAATTCAGCACAAGAATAATCTACTGAAAAGCACTAGAGAAAAGAAGCAGATCACATTCAATGGAAAACCCATCAGAATTACAGCTGACTTCTCGTCACAAACAATGCAGGCAAGAATAGCAGGGAGCAGAGTACTTCAGGTCCTCTATGAAAACAAATTCCAGCCCAGACTACTATACCCTGCAAAACTCTCTTTCAAGTTTGAGGGAGAAGTTAAATACTTCCATGACAAAGAACAGCTAAAGAATTTCTGATGACAAAGCGAACACTACACAGGCTACGGAAAGATGTTCTAGAGAGGGACCGAAACGATCAGAACTCCATGAATGAGATCAAAAGCAACCAACTAAATAGGGCAAGCAAGTAAACACAGGAGGAAAAGGCATAAACGACAACAGGTAAATAAAATGGCAACTGTAACTCAAGGCATCTCAGTTCTAACCATTAATGCAAATGGACTCAATTCGCCAATTAAGAGAAATAGACTGGCACAGTGGATTAGGAAACAAAATCCCACAATATGCTGTAGACAAGAAACACATTTAACTCATAAAGACATTCATAGGCTGAAAGTCAAAGGATGGAACACAATACTACATGCCCAGCACCTCAAAAAAAGGCAGGGGTAGCAATCCTATTCTCAGACAGTCTCAACTTCAAACCAATAATGATCAAGCTCAATAAAGAAGGCCACTATACACTGGCAAGGGGAAAAATTCAAGTGGAAGAGGTACACTCATAAATATGCATACATCAAACAAGGGAGCACCCAACTATATAAAGGAAATCTTAATGGACATGAAAAATCTAATATCCAATACCACAATTTTAACAGGAGACCTTACACCCTCTAATCTCCAAAAGATAGGTCAGCCAGAAAAAAACTTAAAAAAGAAATAACAGAACCAAACCAGAGCTTGAAACAAATGGATTTGGTAGACATATACAGAGTGTTCCACCAAAAAAACAGCTGAATGCACATTTTTCTCAGCTGCACATGGGTCATTTTCTAAAATAGACCACACACGCGTCCATAGATCATGCTTAGTTAGATGCAAGAAAGCAGAAATTATCCCATGCACATTATTTGATCACAGTGCGATGAAACTGGAAATAAATGACAAAAGAAACCAGAAAAAACCTTATAAACATGGAAATTACATGACACCCTACTCAGCAACCAATGGGTCAGAGATGAAATTAAACAACAAATTCAACGCTATCTACAATTCAATGAAAATTCAAGCATAACTTCTTGGAATTTATGGTATGCGATGAAAGCAATTCTCAGAGGGAAATTCATAGCTGTGAACTGAAATATTAGGAAAACACAACAGAAACAAATAAATACCTTAATGCTGGACCTTCAACAACTAGAAAAGGAAGAGCAAAACAAACCCAGTGCAAAAAGACGGGAAGAAATCATAAAGATTAGAGCAGAAATTAATTCAATTGAGACGAAGAAAACAATTCAAAGAATCAATAAACAACAAAGCTAGTTTTTTGCAAGATTAAATAAAATTGCTAAGACCCCAGCTAACCTCATCCTACACAGGAAAGAAAAAATTCAAATACAAGCAATAAGGAATGAAAAGGGTGTAATTACCAAGACTCAGTGGAAATTCAGAAGATTATCAATATCTACTTTGAGAATCTTTACTCTCAGAGAATAGAAGACACAGTAGACATGGACAGATTCCTTGAAAGGTACAAATTACCACAACTGAATCGACAAGATATAACCCCTCTCAATAGCCCAATAACAGTCAATGAAATATGATATGTAATTAAAAACCTACCGGCAAAGAAAAGTCCAGGTCCGGAAGGATTCACAGCTGAAATCCACGAGACATTTACAGAAGATGTAGTCCCTAAACTCCTCAAACTCTTCCATGAAATTGAAAAGGAAGCAATCCTCCCAAAATCATTCCTAGACGCAAGTATTATACTGATACCAAAACCAGGGGAAAATGCAAATAAGAAAGAGTACTACAGGCCGATCTCCCTCATGAACATAGATGCCAAAATCCTCAATAAAATACTAGCAAAAAAAATACAGCAAATCATCAAGAAGATCATACACCATGACCAGGTAGGATTCATTCAAGAGAGGCAAGGATGTTTCATTATTCAAAAATCTATACATTTAATACACTATAACAATAGAGCGAAAACTAAAAAACAAATGATCATCTCCATTGATGCAGAAAAGGCATTTGACAAAGTCCAACACTCATTCATGTTCAAAGTCTTACAGAAAATTGGAATACATGGTCTCTACTTCTATCTGGTAAAAGCCATTTATTAAAACCCAACAGCTAACATAATCCTAAATGGGGAAAAACTGAAATCTTTTACTCTTAGATCTGGTACAAGACAAGGATGTCCTCTATCAC
>NW_004524930.1:588459-589941 GCF_000260255.1 Octodon degus
TAGAAGACCCAAAAAACTCCACCAAGAAGCTACTAGAATTAATACAGAAATTCAGTAGCATAGCAGGTTATAAAGTCAATACCCGAAAGTCAATAGCATACCTCTACGCAGAGAACAAACACACTGAGAGGGAAATTACAGAAACAATATCTTTTACAACAGCACAGCGGAAAATGAAATACCTTGGAATTAATCTAACTAACGAAATCAAAGATCTTTTCAAGGAAAATTACAGTACTCTTAAAAAAGAGATCCTAGAGGATTTTAGAATATGCAAAATATTCCATGCTCCAGGCTAGGAAGAACCAACATTGTGAAGATGACCGTACTCCCATAATTGTTGTACAGATTTAATGCAATCCCTATCAAACTAGCACCAACATACCTCACAGGCATAGAGAAAACATTCCTAAAATTTATCTGGATCTGGAAAAGACCGAGAATAGCAAAGGCAATTCTAGGCAATAAAGACAAGGCAGGAAGCATTACAATTCCTGACTTGAAACTGTACTAAAAGGCTACTGTGATATAATCAGCATGGTACTGGCATCAAAATAGACCTGAGGATCAATGGAAAAGATTAGATGATGCTGAAACCCCTACGAACACACTCAACCACCTTATCTTTTACAAAGGGGAGAAACATACTCACTGTAAGAAAGGTAGCCTCTTTAAAAATGGTGCTGGAAAAACTGGCTGTGTACATACTGAAAACTCAAACTTCACCAGGGTCTATCACCATGAACTAAACTAAAGCCAAAATGGATTAAAGATCTAAACATTAAAGCAGAGACACTAAACATCCTGGAAGAGAAAGTAGGAGGAAATCTTCGAGATATAGGTGTAGGCAAAGAGTTCATAGACAGAAATGAATTCGCATGGGAAACAGTTGAAAGAATTAACAACTGGGACCTGCTCTTACTGAAAAGTTTCTTCACTTCAAAAGAAATTACCAACAAAGTGAAGAGGCAACTCACAAATTTGGAAAAAATCATGACAAATACGTACTCAGACAAAGGTCTGATATCTAGAATCTCTAAAGAACTAAAAAATACTAGGGCCCCAAAATTTATTTATTTTTTTTAAATTTTATTGATAAACAGATAGCAATGAGACAGTTTCAAATCAAATCGGAAGTACAGTTTCAACAAATAATACACTGCATATATTCTTCCTAGTGGTTAATTGATGTATAAGATGCGGACTTGAGATCCTATTTACAAACACCATTAGAACAAATCATTCTATTCATTAAGAGAAAGCAACTATATATCTATCCTAACCACTTTGAATACACAGATACAAAATGGACATTCATCGGTATACCCCAATTTTTCTAAATTCTGTTATTGAATATTATAGGTGTATAAACTCAGCAAAATATTCTAAAAGAGTCCAGTAGCCCATAATAGTATTGTGTCATCTGTTTAACTGGCAGTGTCAGGAATTATTGACCTGAGTCCCCCACAGCTCAACATAACA
>NW_004524930.1:590146-590728 GCF_000260255.1 Octodon degus
CCCCAAAATTTAAAGACCCAATCCAGAAATGGGCATCCGAGATGAACACACGCTTCTCAGAGGAAGAAATTAAACAAGCGAATCAATATATGAAAAAATGCTCCACATCACTTGTCATTCGTGAAATGCAAATTAAAACCACATTGAGATATCATCTCACCCCAGAGAGAATGGCTGTCATAAAGAAATCACCCAACTACCAATGTTGAAGAGGCTGTGAGAAGAAAGGAACCCTTGTCCACTGCTGGTGGGAAAGCAGACTGGTGCAACCATTATGGAAATCAGTGTGGAGACTCCTTAGAAAATTTGGACTGGAAATCCCCTTTAAACCAGCTATTCCTCTACGGGGAATTTTCCCAGAGGATCTGAAAACATCATATCATAGTGGTATATGTGTGCCTATGTATATAGCAGCACAATTTGTGATAGCCAAATCTTGGAAACAACCAAGATGCCCATCACCTGAGGAATGGTTGAAAATGTGGTATTTTTACACAACGGAGTATTATTCAGCTATTAAGAATGATAGCTTTTATATCCAAGCCTTTATATTGAAGTGGATGCCACTTGAACATATACTCA